>NC_080176.1:24836620-24981620 GCF_950295315.1 Erinaceus europaeus | reverse complement strand
ATTCTATAGATTGGAATTCTAGAAACTAGCTAGCCACCTTATGTCAGGTGACCCCAGACCCTGATCAAGGTACCAAAGTAGGCTCAAAAAAAACGTCAACTGGGTGTAGCCTAGTAAATACCATTAGTGAATTACATTGTCAAGAACTCTGTCAAATCATCTCCTTTCCTTAAAGGAGATTCACCATCTGTTCAAAAGAAAAAAAAAAAAAAAAGAAAAAACACTGCCTTATTCAGGAATCTATAGACATCCATCATGTATCTCAGTAATGCCCTCTCCCTGCTCTAACCATGTGACAACCAGAGCCTCCCTGCATGAGAAAGAACTAAAGACCTATTCTTCCATCTCTCAAATCCACAGAAAACAACATGGGCTAAACTCAGGGAGGGTGAATGTGGACATGACTGTACCCAGTCAGCATCTGGAGAGAACACGAGTGACCTCCACAATGGGGTCTACCTGGACTGGCTGAGCAACTGAACGTCCAAAGAATTGCAGGAGGAAGGGAAAAAACATCAGAACAGACTGCACACTCTAAACAGGAAACTGACACTTCCGTGCACAGTCTCACAAGTTGTGACCAGGCTCAGCCTCAAGAGTCTGTCCTAGTGCAAAGTATCATGAGTTTCTCTAGAAAAGTGCACTTGGAAGACATAGGTATCCTCTTCTAAAATGTCAGTTACAACATCAAGTCCTCTCCAGAGTCAAACAGGCTACAGCCTCATCCAAGTGAGATGAAAGTCACAAAAATACCAACTGGCAAGAAAGTCTGGTCAGGTGCCAGGAGGAACTTGAGACCAGCTCTGGAATGTGGGGAAAGCACAGAACTTCCTGCAGAGGAGGCACATTTTCCCTCTGCGACCAACCTGCTCCTGACAACCACGGGGAGAAAAAAAGGGCTTCCAAACACTCACATGACGGTAGTTCAGAACTGTTCCAAAAAATGGCAGAGGTCTCGGGCCTGGAATCCCCAGCTTCTTAAAATGTCCATGGGAATAGGTCCCATACCTGCAAAGTGAAGGAGAAAGCACATCACACGGGCTGTGGAGCGCACGCGCTGACGGCAGGCACCAGCTGGGAAACTGGAACACTCAGCTGAGAGGCAACATGGAGGAGAAGAAACTGTAGCAACTCCGACAGCAGCTATCACACTCACTCAGCATGTCCTTCTCACTTCACTGTGACATCTGCAAGACCAATGACAACACAGATCTCTTTGGATGGTGTTTATTTTCTTACAACATATAAACACACACACACACACACACACACACACACACGCGCGCGCCTAAGAGATCTGTCAGAAGATCATCCTAGGAGAGTAATGTCCCCACACCTTGTAGCCACACAAACAGGGGAGCAGGAGTGAGGGCTTAACCCCTTCAACACATCTACATTAGATCAGCAATCACCCGATATGCTCTTGAAGCACCATATTTAAGCTTACTTCGCCTTTTCTTCAACACTCAACTTCAGAACCATCTGATGTTTAAAGCAAGAGAGGGATTGGGTGAGATAAGCAATGATTATGGAAAACGTCTTTTATGCCTGAGGCACCAAATGTCCACATCCAATACTTAGATCACCATAATCTGGAGAATAGTACTAGTTTAGCAAAAACAAATTATTTAAAAAATGAGGGCATATACGGTCTGCATATACCCCCCAAGTTCCAGGTTACAGAGCCACAAGCCCAAACACACACTCACAGATAAAGGAGCACCAGGCTGATGACCAGGAGAGCCCAGGTTTCCACAGAAAAGTGTGGGATCAGGTCCATGGTCATTGTCCTTCCCAGTTTCTCTCTGTGCTTCCTTTCCCAGCTCCAGCTGGTCTTGTCTTGTGTGCCAGGAGAGCTCCTCCTCCAGCACAGCAGAGACTCAGCCAATCCAGCAAGTTATGAGATGGAAAAAGAGCAGGGCTGATGCTGCAGCCAATGGAAAGTCCAGGGCACTCCTCTATGCCTTCTTCTCTGGCAAAGCAAAATCTGTTCTTCAGTTAAGATATAATGATTAATCAGGTCAGCAATGTTATCAGTAAGCTCAAAGGTTACAGAAAAATCAAGCAAAGCCCCTGGACTGAAGTGTCCTCTAACCAAGCCCTCACACCATGTTTCCCTGTCCTGTAATATCCTAAGCACCCCACACAAGCTGTGGCCACTGAGCTTTACCAAAGCAGCTTCCTCTCTCTGGATTGTCTACATGACCCCTATAAGCTGCGTCCCCTCCTCAGCTCCCAGCTCCAAGATAAGCCCTTCTAAGACTCTGCTCCATTACCCCTCAAGCAGGGACAGCCATTTCACTTCCTCCTCTGGGCTGGCTCTACCCCTCAACTCCCTTCTCATCCCCTGTCCCATCAGGCTTCCCACCAGCTCCTCCCCAGATGGGAACCTCTTCAGGGCACAGCTGGTGGCAGTCAGGCACTATGTCCCCAGGGCCCAGCAGAGTGCTCTATGCACAGCAGGAGCACAGAGGGGATGGTAGAGCCGGACACATGTAGGTGAGAATGCTGCGAGCTGGCTGGGCCTGCCCAGGTGTCTGTGGTGACCAGCCTGTCTTCTCCCTGGATACCTGCCCTGGGCCTCCACCACTACCTGCCCAGATTGCCCCCTGAGGATCTGTCTCATGTTCTTAAAGCTCAACTGAAAGGCAAGTCAGGAAAGCTGTGTGAACACATCCCCCACCCCCTTGATCGCCTCTGCAGTACTCAGTCCCTGCCCTGTGCCAGTCTTTCCATCCCCCTGGCCTGAGAGCCCCCAGGACTGCAGCTGAGCAGCTGAGAGGAGGAGGAAAGCATCAGCTTGACCAAGAAAAGAAAACAACAACACATTTGAACCCCTTCTCCTCCAGACACAGCAGCAGGCAGTCAGGAATGAGGCTCCCAAGAGCCCTGGGCCACACAGCCTGCATCTCCTCCCTGCCTGCAGTAAGTGGGCTCTGCTGACTCGTAGCCCCTCACCCAAACACTGCCTGGCATAGCACAGTCATTGCTATTGGTGACTGAATGGAAGGCCGATGGGTAAAAAAATACAGAGGTCTGTTACAGAGCCCTGTGGATATCAGCGAATGGTCTCAAAATCACAAATCATAGCAGGGTCAAGCCAGACAGTGAGCCTCTCCTTGGCTGGTATTGACTAGTAAGCAGCAATAAACCTGAAACTATCAAGTAATGAGGTCAGAGATGAAGAAAGTGATCATATGAAGCAGCTATTGATTTAACACTAAAATCATTGCAGATTCAAGCTTGTGATCCATGATTGCTCAACAAATTGTTTGGCTTCAAATGTTAACTCTCTTTTCAATCACCAGGTTCCAGATGCCACCAGGATGCTGGCCAGGCTTCCCTGGATTGAAGACCCCGCCAATGTGTCCTGGAGCTCAGCTTCCCCAGAGACACACCTTACTAGGGAAAGAGAGAGACAGACTGGGAGTATGGACCAACCAGTCAATGCCCATGTTCAGCGGGGAAGCAATTACAGAAGCCAGACCTTCTACCTTCTGCAACCCTCAACGACCCTGGGTCCATGCTCCCAGAGGGATAGAGAATGGGAAAGCTATCATGGGAGGGGGTGGGTTAAGGAGATTGGGTGGTGGGAATTGTGTGGAGTTGTACCCCTCCTACCTTATGTTTTTGTTCATTAATCCTTTCTTAAATAAAAAATTAAAAAAATTAAAAATAAATAAAAATAATTAAAAAAATAAATTCATTGCAGGTACCAATCAGGGAAAACTGTCGATTTAAGGAGGAAGGGTGTGAGGGTGGAGGAGGCTTCAAGACTTCAGAGTTGGGGAAAACAACATAGTTGCCCAAGTAAAATAAATTTATCACCGTTGTGATCTGAGTCTCCTGAGGTCTCTGTCACAGGGCTCTCCAGAGCCCCTGACTCCCACAGGAAATGGGCAGAGGAGGCACAGGACCCAGACTCTCATGCAGCCTCATGGACGTCAATGCTGCCCACACCCTGGAGACATGTTCCCAGCTCAGAAGATGCTTCAGAAACCAGCAGTCTCTTGTCTGAAATGCTGATACTCTTAATGCTAGCACAGCAACCAGGGCAGGGGTTCCTAATCAAAGTAGCAGTATGATGTAGAATTTGCAAAATGCACTTACACACACAGAGGAGCAGGTCTAGCAGGAAAAGGGGGTAGGTGTAACTGACCACTTCTGAGTTGTTCAAGTAATAGTTCCTTGTACCATTCATTCACCTTGGCCAGTGTAGCTACATTTTAGCAGTCAACTAACTACAAGTGCATTCTGGATTTTTTTAAAAATATTTGGGATGGACTAACCACAAGAAAATTGCTTTAAGTAATGTTTCATCCTCTGAAGGGAGGCTGGACAACATACTCTATGTTCTACTTGAGGAAGATGGGTCCTGAAACTGGAGCAGCTTGGAACGTTCCTATTCATGACCACAGAATGTGAGCTCAGATCTACAGGGATGCAAAGGTCACATAGGCTCCTAAGCTGAATATGGTCCCCAGATCAGATCAAATCTATATGGTTTACAGTAAAAAAGTATTTATATGCCAGATTGGGAGCTACTCTCTTCTCTGATCCAGCTTTCTGGACTTTTCCCAGCCATGGCATCATCTCCCCGGACAATACTTGGATCCACTGCATATCAGAACTCAAGCTAAGGAAAAAAACTAGTATAGACATGGGCCCTTTGGAATATAACTCAAATAGGCCTACTAACTATCTACAAAACGGAGACCCCCAACTCTTCACCTGCAATATTCCAGCCTTTAGGTTCATGATTAGTCAACAATTTGTTTGGCTTTCTATGTTAGCTCTTTTTTCAGCCACCATGTTCTAGATGCTATCATGATTCCAACCAGACTTCCCTGGGTAGATGACCCCGCCAATGTGTCCTGGAGCCCACTCCCCCAAAGCCCCGCCCCACTAAGGAAACTAAGAGACAGGCTGGGAATATGGATCGACCTGCCAATGCCCATGTTCAGTGGGAAAGCAATTACAGAAGCCAGACCTTCCACTTTCTGCACCCCATAATGTCCCTTGGTCCATACTCCCAGATAAAGAATAGGAAAGCTATCAGGGGAGGGGAGGGGATACAGAGTTCTGGTAGTGGCAGCTGTGTGGACTTGTACCCCTCTTAACCTATAGTTTTTGTCAGTGTTTCTTTTTTATAAATAGAAATTTAAAAAATAAAGAAAAAAGAAAATTACTCTAAGTAACTTCACTTTTACTAGGAGTTGTGAAACCCTTAGCTGAAATATTACAAGCAATAAACTAATATCTAATAAAGTATGATTTATGAAAACCAATCCGTGGAGGTGCACCATTGAGCACACATTACAGTGCACAGGGACCTGGTTTCAAGTCCCCGGTCCCCATCTGTAAGACGGAAGCTTCACAAGTGGTGAAGTACTGCTGCAATTGTCTTTCTCGCCATCTCTTTCTTCTCTCCCTTCTCAACTTTTCTGTCTCTATCAAAAAATTTTTTAAAAAATAAAGTTTTTTTACAAAGAGAAAATTAAATCCTCTAAAAAGGGAATGATAAATAGTCTTAAATCTCAGCTTAAATAAATAAGCAGAGGTCAAAATCCCCCACAATGAATATATCATAGATAGAGCAGTTTACAGTAACATTGAGGGAACAAATTATGTCTTAGTCTGGTTTCCCAAGAAAGCACAGCCTGTTGGGCTCAGGCAAAAATCAGTAAAGTCACAGGACCCTTGGAATATAACTAAAATAGACCTAGAAGCTTTTCCCAAAATGGAGAGCCCAACTCTCATCTGCTATATTCTTACCTTTAGGTTCCAGATTATTAGACAATTTGTTCTGCTTTATATCTTTTTTTAAAATATCTATTTATTTATCCCCCTTTTGTTGCCCTCATTGTTTTACTGTTGTAGTTATTGTTGTTGGTAATGATGTCGTTGCTGCATAGGACAAAGAGAGATGGAGAGAGGAGGGGAAGACAGAGAGGGGAAGAGAAAGATAGACGCCTGCAGACCTGCTTCACCACCTGTGAAGCGAATTCCCTGCAGGTGGGGAGCAGGGGCTCAAACTAGGATCCTTACGCTGATCCTTGTGCTTCACACCACGTGCGCTTAACCCACTGAGCCTGACTCCCTGCTTTATATCTTAACCTTTTTCAGCCACCAAGTTGCAGATGCCATCATGAAGCCAACCTGAATTCCCTGGACAGATGACCTCATCAATGTGTCCTGGAACCCCACCTCTTCAGACCCCTACCCCAATAAGGAAAGACAGAAAGAGGATAGGAGCATGGATTCACCTGCCAATGTCCATGTCCAGTGGAAAAGCAATTACAGAAGCCAGACCTTCCACCTTCTGCACCCCATAATGATCTTGGGTCCATGATCCCAGAGAGATAAAGAATAAGAAATCTATCAGGGGAGGGGATGGGATATGTAACTCTGGTGCTGGGAATTGTGTGGCATTGCACTGCTCTTATCCTACACTCTTGTTGACCATTATTAAATTAATTTAAAAAAAAAGAAAGAAAGCACAGCCCTACATATTTTTTTGTTACCAACTCCTGAGGGACTGGGACTTCTGACAAGACAGAAGGTCAGCTGGATGCAAGAACATTCTCTCTCACAAAACAACACTTGGTATCAAAAGTAACTGATTCTGTTATTCACAGAAACTATTTTCTGAAAAGTCAAATGGAATCCAGTAACCACCCTTCCCACTCATGGGAAAGAAGGGAAGGAGATGTCCACTGGGCAGCTCTTCTTACAGAGCACTGACACCCCCCAAAAATGCCTGAAATGCCAGTGATCTATGGGGTTTGGGGCAGGCACTGTCAAGATAACCCTAGTACACTGAGGCAGATGTCATACTGCCAAGCTGACTTCCCTGGACAGATAACAACGCAATATGACCTGGAACCCCCACTTCCCCAGAACCCTACCCCAATGGGGACAGGTAGAGACAGGCTGGGGGTATATATCCACCTGTCAATGCTCATGTCCAGCTGAGAAGCAATTACAGCAGCCAGACCTCTGGCCTACTGCACCCCATAGAGATCTTTGGTCCATACTCCCAGAGGGATAAAGAATGGAGAAGCCTCCAGTGAGGAAATGGGATATGGCATGCTGGTGGTGGGAGTTGTGTGAATTGTGCTGCTCTTACCCCACAAACTTGTCTATCAGTAGCAAATCATTAATAATAAAAAAATAAGAGCTGAAAAATAAGAAAATGAAAAGCAGAACTTGGACTGTGTTTGGTGCATTGCACCAAAGTAAAACACTCTGGGTGGGAGGGGAGGATTCAGGTCCTGGAACATGATGGCAGAGGAGAACTTAGGACTGAATTGTTATGTGGAAAACTGAGAAATGTTACACAAGTACAAACTGCTGTATTTTACTGTTGACTGTAAACTACTAATCCCCCCAATAAAGAAAAAAAAGTCATACAAAGGGGTACCCTGCAGTGGTGGATAAGTGAGTCATTCCTGACATGCAGAAAATGTGCTCTGACTGAACAGCTCAGTGATGTCATGTCCCATCTCCAGGGTTAGGGAGCTGGGTGTGGCTTAGCTGGGGGCCTGGGCTCCTGCTCTCTAATGAGGTTACATAACAGTCATTGTAGGGCTGGGCAGCAGCCTCATTCAAAGTCTGAAAGTCTGAACTGGGACAAAATTCACCTTCAAGTCCACTGAGAACTCTCACTGGCAGGACATGGTTCTTTGATGGCTATTAACAGATTCTCAGACATTTGGAATCTAAGACATGTCCTCCTAGGTCACTCACAGCATGGCAGCTGGCCTTCTGTAAGAAAAGCGGTGACAGAGGACGCCATAGCTACAAGCCACAATCACTTTACAAACTAAGCTCAGCTCTCTGGCCAGATCCTGCTCATGAGACATCAGTTGTCTGACTAGCCCACATCAGGAGAGGGGCCAAAGAGAGAAAGTCTAACCTTGTCAGATAAAGGACTACAAAAGCTGGGTAAGGGCAAGAGACTGGCTCACTTTAATGGTGGCCTTTTTGGTCACTAACAGGCCACCTTTCATCTGGGGCTCTAGTCAGGGAACCCTTTGGATTCCCACATAGATATGATAGGCCTAAACCTCTAATAGATCCCTCTCTCCACCATCACTCTTCACTTCCATCAGGAGCACTATCATAAGCCCTCTTGTAGGCCTCTCCAGGAAGGATCTTGCCCTCCCTACAAAGTAGCAATGGTAGGAACTGTCCCACTCTCAGAAGGAGGGCTTGGGTCAGCCTACTCGGCCACTCGAGGAAGAAAGAATGGTCCTGAAATGAGTGCAGCCTACAATGTGGTCCTGGCTGTGACCACGAACTGTGAGCCCAGACTGATAGGGACTCAGAGGTTACACAGACTCCTGTGCTAAATAGGAATATATACTGCCCCTAGGTCAGACCGATGGAGTTAACAACTAAGGTGTTTATGTTTTCTTTGTATTTGGAAGCTACTGTCTGCCCTAATTCAGCTTTCTAGTTCTATTCTCAACTGTGACACTATCGTCCCAGACAACAGTTTGAGTCCACCTAAATGTTAGCTATCAGGCTCAGGCAAGAATTACTCAGGTCATGGCCCTCTTGGAAAATAACTAAAACAGACTTTCTAGCTTCTTCCCACCAACCCGAAGACCCCTAATTTCATCTGCTCTACTCCTCCCTTTGGGTTCCTGTTCATTAGACATCCTGTCCTGCTTTATATCTTACTGCCTTTCAGCCACCAAGTTTCAGATGCTACTATGATCACATCCTGAGGACAGATGACCTCACCAAGGTATCCCAGAACTTCACCTCCCCAGAACCCTACCCCACTATGGAAAGAAAGAAACAAGCTGGGGGTATGGATCGACCTGCCAATGCCTATGTCCAGCAGAGAAGCAATTACAGAAACCAGACCTTCCACCTTCTGCACCCCTCAAAGAATTTTGGTCCATACTCCCAGAGGGATGAAGAACAAAGAAGTTTCCAATGGAGGGGATAAGACATGGGACTCTGGTGGTGGAAATTGTGTGGAATTGTAACCCTCTTATCTAACAATCTTATTAATCATCATTAAATAACTAATAAACATTTTTAAAAGAATATGGGCTCCTTTAATAATCAGATAAAGAGTAATGAATAGCTACATGCCCCCAGAAGGTAAAGAAACACAATTTCACACAAGAACCTATAGGCTAAGTATCCTTCGATGCTTTACTACAGTTACTGCAGAATGGGCTGCACTTCTACTCACTGGAGCCACCAGGTCTAATGCAGATCCCAGGGATCTCTGTGAGAAATGTGCTGATTACATGCATTCTTCCCTAAATTGGGGCACTAGGAATAAACTGAGGGCCTCACACACAGACACCAATGAACAACTTCCGCAGAACAATTATTATGTTCTATATAAGTGAGCGGAGGAGAGAGGAAGAGACCAACAGAGAAAGACATAGAGGAAGCAAGGAAGACTCAGATACAAAAGCCCTGCTCCATTCCCCATGGAGCTCCTGTGGGGCATCTTGTGGTATGGGGATCCCACATGGGGGTGGGGACCAAACCCAGAGCTCTGTGCACTCTACCTGCCAAGAACTTCTCAACAACAAGAAAAATCACAGATGATTAACAGATATCTTTTTTTATTTTAATGGAGATAGACAAAGAAAAATATAGATAGGGAGAGAGAGAGAGAAAGAGAGAGGGAGACTTGAGCCCTGCTCAACTCTGGATTTTGGTGCTGCAGGGATTGAACCTCGGATCTGAGAGCATGAAAGCCTTAGTTAAAATAAGCATTATACTTTCCTCATCCTGACACTCGTCGTAATATGTCACATCACAGTTCTAAAATTGGTTCCACCTAAGAGTGCTTGTGGTGTCAAAGGGTTTAGTCATTGGCTCTGTTTATTGAGTTCCATAGGTTCCCCAATGTGCACGGAGACATGACATAACACTCTGTAAAGAGCTGTTTATTGACTTGCTTGACATAACTCTCAGGACAGAAGTTTGCTGACAAAGTGCTTGAGTGATCACAACCCATCGTCAGGACTATGGAAGGGCTGGGGGTGGAAGATGACTCATGAGAACCAGAGACGCTGAGTCTACAGATCTGGCATTTATTCAGTCATCTTACTTGTGCCCCACACATCAACCCTTTCAGAAAACTAGCAGGATACTCAGAAGCCCTGGGTAGCCGTCACGGGGACCATCTTCATTTCTGGGTTCTATTCAAGGAGTTAAATCACCTCTCAGGCATTCTGGATACAGCTCCTACAAAACATGGTGGAATCCTCCTCCCCAAAATCAGGCTCCACTCACAGTCCCCTCTCGTGGCTTGACCTTAAGAACAATGGGTTTTTCTGGTAGAATGAGTCCTTGATTTCCCAACTTCACAGGAATCTGTAACAGCACAAGAAGCACATGAGGACTGATTAATGAAGCATGGGCAACATAAGATCTGCTGAGCTGGGCAGGGGAGACAGAAAAATGGTTATGCAAAAGATTCATACCTGATGCACCCTCATACTATACTATAAGCCAGAGCTGAGCAGTGCTCTGCAGCCAACCTCTCTCTCTCTCCCACTCTCTCTCTCTGTCTCTCTCTCTTCCTCCCTCCCTCCCTATCTACTATCTCTTTCTGTGTGTGCATGTGTGTGTGTGTGTGTGTGTGTGTGTGTGTGTGTCTGAGAGAGAAAGATTAAATAAATAAAAAATAAAATATATCTACTGAGAGACATTCCTGTACTTGACTGTAGGATAGAGAGAAAATCATATAGGCTACTGCCTATTTATTACTTTGTTTTCAATACAAAGGATGAGCTTTCATTTGAAAACCAAATTTGTACTCATTAATACAAAATACTGTGTAAAAGTAACAGAGTCTTAAATCTGTGTGTGCTAAAATTTGCTATGAGACCCTAAGTAGGTATCATTAACAGCTCAATTCTATGGACCATCCTGAATTTCTCTTCTATTTTTTAAAGATGATTTAATATATGTAAAATATGTGGGATTCAACTTCTGGAGGCAGAGCTATGAGCAGCAGATCACTTTCTCTCCTCTCCTCTCCTCTCCTGGATCAACTAGGAATACCAAAGGAGACCACCCAGGACCGAAACAAGACAGGACTAGATTGACCACAGGAACCCAGTAAATCACCGGTGAGTACAAACACGTGTGACTGGTGACAGAGAGGAGAGAGGAGCCTAAGGAGAGATTAAGTGACTGCTAACAGTTCAGCAGTTTATCAGTTGAGACACCACCTCCAGTCTGCTCCACCAACAAGGGGACAGCTTAAGGGAGAAGAGGACTCCCCAGAGACTCACCAAGTGCAACTCTGAGTCTCCATTACTACTACCCTCAGAATCTGGAGCAGCGACAGGAAGGGACACCAGGGGACAGAGATCTAACCAGGAAACTCAGGAGAAGACCTATACCTCCGTGGCATAGCTGAGGGGCTGTGAAAGTCTCTTCGCATAACCACTGGATTATCTCTGCCACACCCTGCTTTATCTCTTGGTCAGGAGTCAGTAATTAAGCTACAGACAGACTATGAACCACGTAGTCAATGACTGCCACCTCTCCAGATTCAAAGGAGGTCTCGAAACTTTACATCATGCTCAACCTGATGCTGTTGACTGGTTATGGAAGAAGGGCAAACACTAGAAGAAGAAGTGATTAAGCTAAGAAGCCTATTGATAGTTTAAAATCCCTCAGGCTCCCATAGCCTACAGGGAAGGGAAAAAAAAAGAGGCTTTTAAACAACTAAGCTCCAACTCAGGGAATGAAATAACTGTTAACTTCCACCACTGAAAACCCTTTAATTAACTTACTTAGACACAAGTCAATCCAGGCAATAGTGATCAATAATTTGAAAAGTACTGATAAAGGGAACTCATAACATAATATATAAAATGCTTAAAACAACAAGAAAAAATAATGGAGACTCGAACCAGGACAAGAGTCCAGCTAAAAGTCCTCCAGAGGGTGAAGCACAAAATAACAAGTTCAACATCCAAACATTAGCTAAGGAAATAATAACAGGAGTGAGTAAAGAATTTGAAAAAATTATAATCAGAAATGCAGGAACAACAAATGAGAATTTGGAAGAAAATACTAATTATCTCATGGTTATTAGAGAGATGAAAGCTGAAATCACTGAGCTAAGAATGCAACTAGCTGAACAAGCTAAAACAGTATCAGAGCAGGGCAACAAAATAGATGAACTCCAGAAAACAGTAGAGGGCAGAGAGAATAGAATCTATGAGGCTGAAGACAGAATTAGCAAGATTGAGGATAAATTAGAGACAACTAAAAAAGAAGTAAGAGATCTCAAAAAGAGATTAAGAGATGCTGAAAACAACACCACAGTCCTATGGGATGACTTCAAAAGAAACAATATACGCATTATTGGCTTACCAGAGGAAGAAAGAGAACGAGAGGAAGAAAGCATTTTCCAGGCCATAGTAGCTGAAAACTTCTCTAGTCTAGACAACATCAAAGACAGAAAGATTCAAGAAGCCCAGAAGGTCCCAAACAGAATTAATCCAGACCTAAAGACACCAAGACATGTCATACTTAGAATGGAAAGGAATAAGGATAAAGAAAGGATCCTCAAGGCTGCAAGAGAAAAACAAAGAGTCACCTACAAAGGAAAACCCATAAGATTAGCAGCAGACTTCTGCATACAAACACTACATGCCAGAAGAGAATGGCAAGATATCTATCAAGTGCTCAATGAGAAAGGCTTTCAGCCAAGAATACTATATCCTGCTAAACTGTCATTCAGACTAGATGGAGGCATCAAAACCTTCTCAGACAAGCAACAGTTGAAGGAAGCAACCATCACCAAACCTGCCCTGAAAGAAGTTCTGAAAGGTCTCCTATAGACAACCAGACCACCACAAATAGGACACATATCAAAACACTCTAAAACTCTACAAGAATGGTGTTAAAATATCTTCAATCTTTGGTATCAATAAATGTCAATGACCTGAATTCACCTATTAAAAGACACAGAGTAGGAAGATGGATCAGAAAACACAACCCAACAATATGCTGTCTACAGGAAACTCACTTAAGACAAACACAGACTTAAAGTGAAAGGATGGAAAACTATCATACAAGCCAATGGCCCACAAAAAGGGGCAGGAGCAGCTATTCTCATATCTAACATGATAGACTTTAAAATAGATAAGAATAAAAAAGATAGGAATGGACACTACTTAATGCTCAGAGAATCAGTCAATCAAGAGGACTTAACAATTATTAACATCTATGCACCCAATGAGAAGCCATCTCATTAAATACATCAAACTTCTACTGAAAGAGCTACAGCAATATATTAACAGTAACACAATCATAGTAGGGGACTTCAACACCCCACTCTCTCAATTTGACAGATCATCCAGGAAGAAAATCAACAAAGACATAAGGGAGCTAAATGAAGAGATAAACTAGAACTATTGGACATTTTCAGAGTCATTCATCCCAAGAAACTGGAATACACATTTTACTCAAATCCACATGGGTCATTCTCAAGGATAGACCATATGTTCGGCCACAAAGACAGCATCAGCCAATTCAAGAGCACTGAAATCATCCCAAGCATCTTCTCAGACCACAGTGGAATTAAACTAACACTTAACAATCAACAAAAGATTAGTAACAGTCTCAAAATGTGGAAGCTCAACAGTACACTTCTTAACAACTTCTGGGTCAAAGAGGAAATCAAGGAAGAAATCAAAATGTTTCGAGAGTTCAAATGAAAATGAAGACACAAGCTATCAAAATATTTGGGACACAGCTAAAGCAATCCTAAGAGGGAAGTTCATAGCTATACAAGCACACATTAGGAAACAAGAAAAAGCACAAATAAACAGCCTGATTGCACATCTTAAAGACCTAGAAGAAGAACAACAAAGGAACCCTAAAGCAACCAGAAGGACAGAAATCACTAAAGTTAGGGCAGAAATAAATAACGTTGAGAATAGGAAAACCATACAAAAGATCAATGAAAGTAAATGTTGGTTCTTTGAAAGAGTAAACAAAATTGACAAACCTTTAGCCAGACTCACAAAACAAAAAAGAGAGAAGACCCAAATAAATCAGATAGTAAATGAAAGAGGAGATATCACAACAGACACCACAGAAATTCAACATATCATGCGAGGCTTCTATGAACAACTATATGCCACCAAGCTAGAGAACCTGGAAGAAATGGACGATTTCCTAGATACCTACCAACTTCCAAAACTAAGAGGAAGTGGATAACATGAACAGGCCCATCACAGCTAATGAAATTGAAACAGTTATCAAAAATCTCCCCAAAAATAAAAGTCCTGGACCAGATAGTTTTACAAATGAATTCTACAAAACCTTCAGAGAAGAACTAATTCCTCTACTTTAAAAAGTCTTCCAGAAGATTGAAGACACTGGAATTCTCCCTGCCAGCTTCTATGAAGCCACCATCAGCCTGATACCAAAAGCAGACAGGGACACAACCAAAAAAGAAAACTACAGACCAATATCTCTGATGAATATAGATGCTAAAATACTGAACAAAATTCTAGCCAACCAGAAACAGTAGTATATCAAAAAGATTGTTCATCATGACCAAGTGTTGGATAGTATGCCAGCTCCCCCTGGCTTCTGCTTAACCATATGCCTATATAGGGATAGATTTAATCCCATTCAAAGCTTTGGTCTATTTACAGAAATCACTTTTACATAAAGCACTCCCTCCAGGGCATTGGTGGTTCAGTGATAGGATTCTCGCCTGCTTCGCCCCCTCCTTGTCACACTCTGATTTTCACCAGTCACTTTTCTCTCCACCCTCTCTATATCACATCCTGTTTCCACCCTACTTGGAGAGTATAAAAACAGCTGCTCTTCTGATTAAAGACACTTGGAAATTGCTTTCCGGCTCCGAGAGTTCCAGAGCGTATCTCCTGCGAAGTTAGTGCGGCACAAGTTCCTGATCCCTCTCCCACGCAGCCTAGATTGGCTCCAGTTGAGTTCTCTCCAACCCGGGGAGCACTAGCTCGGGAAGAAGTACCCTCAGGCTATCCCGGCAACCAAGTGGGGTTTATCCCAGGCATGCAAGGTTGGTTTAATATACATAAATCAATCAATGTGATCCACCACATCAACAAAAGCAAGACCAAAAACCACATGGTCATATCAATAGATGCAGAGAAAGCCTTTGACAAAATACAACATCCCTTTATGATCAAAACACTACAAAAAATGGGAATAGATGGAAAATTCCTGAAGATAGTGGAGTCTATATATAGCAAACCTACAGCCAACATCATACTCAATGGTAAAAAACTGGAAGCATTTCCACTCAGATCAGGTACTAGACAGGGTTGCCCACTATCACCATTACTATTCAACATAGTATTAGAAGTTCTTGCCATAGCAATCAGGCAGGAGCAAGGAATTCAAGGGATACAGATTGGAAGAGAAGAAGTCAAACTCTCTATTTGCAGATGACATGATAGTATACATGGAAAAACCTAAGGAATCCAGCAAGAAGCTTTTGGAAATCATCAGGCAATACAGTAAGGTGTCAGGCTATAAAATTAACATTCAAAAGTCAGTGGCATTCCTCTATGCAAACACTAAGTTAGAAGAAATTGAAATCCAGAAATCAATTCCTTTTACTATAGCAACAAAAACAATAAAATATCTAGGAGTAAACCTAACCAAAGAAGTGAAAGACTTGTATACTGAAAATTATGAGTCACTACTCAAAGAAATTGAAAAAGACACAAAGAAGTGGAAAGATATTCCATGTTCATGGGTTGGAAGAATTAACATCATCAAAATGAATATATTACCCAGAGCCATCTACAAATTTAATGCTATCCCCATCAAGATCCCAAGCACATTTTTTAGGAGAATAGAAAAAATGCTACAAATGTTTATCTGGAACCAGAAAAGACCTAGAATTGCCAAAACAATCTTGAGAAGAAAGAACAGAACCGGAGGCATCACACTCCCAGATCTCAAACTGTATTATAGGGCCATTGTCATCAAAACTGCTTGGAACTGGAACATGAACAGACACACTGACCAGTGGAATAGAATTGAGAGCCCAGAAATGAGGCCCCACACCTATGGACATCTAATCTTTGACAAAGGGGCCCAGACTATTACATGGGGAAAGCAGAGTCTCTTCAACAAATGGTGTTGGAAACAATGGGTTGAAACATGCAGAAGAATGAAACTGAATCACTGTATTTCACCAAATACTAAAGTAAATTCCAAGTGGATCAAGGACTTGGATGTTAGACCACAAACTATCAAATACTTAGAGGAAAATATTGGCAGAACTCTTTTCCGCATAAATTTTAAAGACATTTTCAATGAAACGAATCCAATTACAAAGAAGACTAAGGCAAGTATAAACCTATGGGACTACATTAAATTAAAAAGCTTCTGCACAGCAAAAGAAACCACTACCCAAACCAAGAGACCCCTCCCAGAATGGGAGAAGATCTTTACATGTCATACATCAGATAAGAGTTTAATAACCAACATATATAAAGAGCTTTCCAGACTCAACAACAAGACAACAAATAACCCCATCCAAAAATGGGGGGAAGACATGGACAGAATATTCACCACACAAGAGATCCAAAAGGCCGAGAAACACATGAAAAAATGCTCCAAGTCTCTGATTGTCAGAGAAATGCAAATCAAGACAACAATGAGATATCACTTCACTCCTGTGAGAATGTCATACATCAGAAAAGGTAACAGGAGCAAATGCTGGAGAGGGTGTGGGGTCAAAGGAACCCTCCTGCACTGCTGGTGGGAATGTCAATTGGTCCAACCTTTGTGGAAAACAGTCTGGAGAATCTTCAGAAGGCTAGAAATGGACCTACCCTATGACCCTGCAATTCCTAAGGAACCCAACACATCCATCCAAAAAGATCTGTGTACACATATGTTCTTGGCAGCACAATTTGTAATAGCCAAAACCTGGAAGCAACCCAGGTGTCTAACAACAGATGAGTGGCTGAGCAAGTTGTGGTCTATATACACAATGGAATACTACTCAGCTGTAAAAAATGGTGACTTCACTGTTTTCAGCTGATCTTGGATGGACCTTGAAAAAATTATGTTGAGTGAAATAAGTCAGAAACAGAAGGATGAATATGGAATGATCTCACTCTCAGGCAGAAGTTGAAAAACAATACCAGAAAAGAAAACACAAGTAGAACCTGAAATGGAATTGGCATATTGCACCCAAGTAAAAGACTCTGGGGTGGGTGGGTGGGGAGAATACAGGTCCATGAAAGATGATGAATGACATAGTGGTGGTTGTATTGTTAAATGGGAATCTGGGGAATGTTATGCATGTACAAACTATTGTATTTACTGTTGAATGTAAAGCATTAATTCCCCAATAAAGAAATAATTTTAAAAAAAAGACTCTGGGGTGGGTGGGTGGGGAGAATACAGGTCCATGAAGGATGATAAATGACATAGTGGGGGTTGTATTGTTAAATGGGAAACTGGAGAATGTTATGCATGTACAAACTATTGTATTTACTGTTGAATGTAAAACATTAATTCCCCAATAAAGAAATAAATGTTTTTAAATATGTATGTAATATTTATGTTCATTATACTTTATTTACTTATTTATAAAGCTGCAGACTTAGCACCCCAGAGCTAAGGGATCTTTAAAGCTCATAGATATTTCCAAACAGATTTGCTGACCAACAGAATGAATTAATAAGGGATGGATGGACAGCCTATTATAGACTCTCCTCAGCAAAACACTCCCTAGGTGAATATTACTTCTGCAGGAAGTCAACTGTCTGACCTGTGTCTCTCTGCAGGGCTTGAAGGTAAAGTTCTGCAGGACTCGCACCAGAGCAACCTTCATGTTCATGAGAGCAAACCTCATGCCAATGCAGTTCCGGGGGCCATTTCCAAAGGGCATGTAGACATAAGGGTTTATGCTCTCCTTGTTCTTCTTACTGAACCTGGGGGAGAGAGAGGTGATGAAATGGGTGAATGAAACAGAAGAAACACAAGCACTCCAAGGTGGAGGTTCTCGTGTAGACTCCACCAACAGGACACTGCTGTGGGCTCCTCCTGAAATCTTGCTGTGTGATTCTGCTGTGAGGACAGTGAGTCACAGATCATGTCTCCACCACCCCAGACTTCACAGCAGCTTCTGCTCATATACAGGACAGGGTCTGAGCACTGTTTGGAAGAGAAATGCAGCTGGCTATGTCCCAGACATGGAGGGAGCTGATGACTCTCCTACTTGGGAGAGTCCACAGGATGGAGATTGGTGAGAGGTGTCAGGAACTATAGCTGTGATGTCACTAGGGGCTGTGTCCTCTCTGTTCTCACTGAGGAAGCTCACCACACAGTGATGAAGTATTGCAGGGCCTCTTGAATGTCACCCTAGGAGACGCAGTGACCAATTTTTTAATAAAGTGAAATGTGACCGTGGAAGGTATCTTAGTGGTAGTGCACTAAACTAGCATGAATTAGGGCCTGGGCTTACTCAGTAGCACCACTGCTTATGTCAGAGTGATGTTTGGGTATTCTGTTTTTTATATAGTGAATGACACAGAGAATGATTGTGCGTGCACAGCCTTGCCCCCAGAACACACTCCAGGCAGCCTGAAGCAGGGCAGCCCCTTCCCTACTGGCCTCTACCTTTCCGGACGGAACTCCTCAGGCTCTGTCCACAGTGATGGGTCTTTGTGGAGGACAAAGAGGGGCATCATCACCACCGTGCCCTTGGGAACAAGCACCCCACTGATCTCCACGTCTTTCTTGCACACCCTGTCCAGTCTGCCAGCAATCGGGTAGAGTCTGAGGGTTTCATTCACCACCATGTCAAGATACTCCATCTGCATCACGGCATCATAGGTGGGAGCAGCCTGGGGAGAAAGAAGCAGATTTGGACCCACTGGCACTTGGGCTCAACTTTCACTTAGCCTGTGTAGTACTAGTGAATTCACTAATGTGTGGAATAGCCAGGACTATGAGAGAACACTAGGACAGCCCTTTACCAGCCCTCACATGGTCACATGGAGGTGTTTTTCCTCCCCTATGAATAGGAGTGACTAAAGATCTAAGGCCATTACTCTAAATTAAATATGCAAAAGTCATAGATTCCTTTCCAAAGAGAGGTCACATGTCTGGGTCAAGGAAAGAGGGGACACAAAAGAGAGGATCCTCCTTCAATATAAGACATTTTAAGAGAGAGAGAGAGAGAAGGCAAGTGACCAGAGAAAGAACAAAAAGTACTTCTGGGGCTAGGAGGCAGATCCTGGTAGAGTTCATGCCTAGAGTTTCATTCCTGACTATGTATTTTAGAAATCCAAGGAGTGGGATGGGGAGTCAGCACAATGTTTCTGCAAAAGACTCTCATGCCTGAAGCTCTAAAGTCTCAGGTTCAATCCACAATACCAACATATGCCAGAGCTGAGCAGCACACTAGTCTCTCTCTTCTTCTTTGTATCCATGTCTCATTAAAATAAATAATTTTTTTAAATCCAAGGGACTGGGTGGTGGCACACCCAGTTGAGTGTACATGTTAGCATGTACAAGGACCCAGGTGCAAGGGGTAAAGGACCCACCTGCAGGGGTAAAGTTTGACTTGTGGTGATGCAGTGCTGTAGATATCTTTCTCCTTCTCTCTCCCCTCCCCCCAATTTCTCTCTGTCCTATCAAACAAATATCTAATTTTTTAATTTAAAAAATCCACATTGTAGCCTTTTAGACTCTATAGATGACAACTGGAGAGAAACACTACAATATAAAGAAATTCTGGGGGTCAGGCAGTAGCGCAATGGGTTAAGCGCACATGGCTCAAATCACAGGGACCGGCATGAGGATCCCAGTTTGAGCCCCTGGCTCCCCACCTGCAGGGGAGTCGCTTCACAGGTGGTGAAGCAGGTCTGCAAGTGCCTATCTTTCTCTCCCCTCTGTCTTCCCCTCCTCTCTCCATTTCTCTCTGTCCTATGCAACAACAAACGACATCAATAACAACAATAATAATGACAACAAGACTACAACAACAAGGGCAACAAAAGGGGAAAAAATGGCCTCCCGGAGCAGTGGATTCATGGTGCAGGCACTGAGCCCCAGCAATAACCCTGGAGGCAAAAAAAGAAATAAGGAGAGAGAGAGAGAGAGAGAGAGAGAGAGAGAGAGAGAGAAAGGAAGGAAGGGAGGGAGGGAGGGAGGGAGGGAGGAAGGAAGGAAGTTCTATAAGCCATATGGGGAGAAACTAGTTCCACTCTAAGGCAATCATGACAAAGAAGGGCTGATCAGATCCCTCTGGGCCACACAACTGAAGTTCAAGGGAAAAAGATAAAGACTAGAACACACAGTCCCACCCTCTGTTTCTGAAACAGCCTGTTAATGCAGCTTCAGGATCTGAACATATCTCCAGGAGTCAGTGAAGTCCCACAAGTCATGTCTCCTGACCCCACAAAGAATTCATGTCAGTTGGGACAGTGTGCAGGCAAGATGATAAATTCTATTTCAGGACAGTACACAAAGATGAAGAGATTGAGTCAGGGCCAGGCACCATAGGCTGGTTTCACGAATGCTAGTTCTGTCTGAGGAATAAACATTTCATCCTCTCTCTACCTCAGTCTCTGACATGTTACATGGAGTTCATTTGTGGTGACAGTTCATGGGGTCATGTGCAGAGCTGTCCACTCACCAGCCAATCCTCGTGGAACCTCCATTTCTTGTTCACTAGTCAGGAGAGATCAGCTCTGAATGAACTATGAGATGAGGTGATGAGGGCCCCTATGGGAGCAAATATTTTGTTCCTCAGCCAACTTAAAGGGGGACCTGTTTCTGGTACTGAGGCCACATGCGTCTGTAATACCACTATCTCATAAACATCCACTGGGCTCCTTTATAGTGTTCAAACCCAGAAATCACATGTGATTACATGTGTGCTCTGCCTAGCAAACTATCTGTCAATCCTTAATTGGGTTTCTGATTCTTGCCCTCTGCCTTTGCCTGAGAAGAATCCACTTAGACAGTCTAGCCACGGTTAGTCCACAGGAGCCATACCCAGGCCAAATCCAGCCTAAATCAGAAGAGATAACCATCCAGGTACTTGAGCTATGAGTGCTCACTAGTAAATACCACCAGGGCTTTGAGACTTTCTTGGCATTCTTTTGGAGGCAGGAGACTGATACTCCACAACCAGCCCTTTTCCCAAGATCCTCTATTCCTTGAGCAGCACTCATCACCTGGGTCTCTCCCTTTGTGCCCATCTCCTTTTAGCCACCCTAAGTGGCTGGCATGGAGGCCAAAGCATGAAGCCTCTGCTTTGTGCAAAGCTTCTCCAAGGAGTGCAGAGGAGGCTCCTCACCGAGGCCTCACCTGCTCCCCCTTCTCCAGGCACCACCCACTCACCTGGTCAGGGAAAGTTGTGTCAATCTCCTCCTGCAGTTTCTTCTGGACATCAGGGTGAGTGGCCAGTGAATGCAAAATGAAAGACAGGGAGTTGCTCACGGTCTCATAGGCACCAAAAATAAAGATCACCGATTGGGCCACAATCTCCATGTCAGTCAGAGCTGAGAGGGGAGAAAAGCAAGTTGGGGAGAGCAGGTCCTATCAAGCACCTGCACTTCCATGATGGCAAAGCAGATGGAACTCCTGTGTCCATGTAGGGGTGGGGTGCAGAAGCAGCTGCACTCACATGTCCACTGCACAGACTCAGAAAAAGGCTAAACTTGTCTTGATCCAGTTTTTCCCAAGGTCTAGCTTGCTAGTCAATGTTGCTGTGAACCTACATTGCTCTAACAAAAAAATAAAATAAAATCTAGTCAATAACCAAAATGCAGACTCAACCAAAATACCTACTTACAGATGACTGGATAAAGAAGTTGAAAGAATGCAAACAATCACGGTGGTCATTGGAGGAAATGGAAGTGGAAGAAGGGTGCAGGTAAAGAGTGCTCTTTGGTATGATGTAACTGGGACTTTGGTGGTAGATGCGTTACATTGTGTATTGTGTGTGTGTGTGTGTGTGTGTGTGTGTGTGTGGTGTGTGTAACTATGCTTCTAAAATCTTATAACACTGTAAATCAGTGTTAAATCCAGCTGACTCTCGGTCTCTCTCTTTCTCTCTCTCTCTTTCTCCCTCTCTCTCTCTCTTTCTCCCTCTCTCTCTCTCTCTCTCTCTCCTTTCCTCTCTCCCTACCTCCCCCTCCCCTCTCAATTTCTCTCAGCCCCATCAATTAAAAAGAGAAGCAGAAAAAATACCCACTAGGAGCAGTGGATTAACTGTGTAGCCGTCAAGTTCAAATGATAACTTTGGTAAAAGAGAAAGGGAGAAAGAACGGACAGAGAGAAAGGAGAAAAAGAAGAAATGAGGGGAATTGGTCACTAGGAGAGGTATAAGTAGACTTCAGATCCCAGAAATAATCCTAGTTGTGGAATAAGGGGGTGGGGCAGGCTTTGGCAGTGTACCTACCCAGTTAAGCACACAATCTAACAAGTGCTTGGACCCAGGTTTGAGGTCCTGCTCCCCACCTGCAGGGGGTCTTCTTCAGGAGCAGTGAAGCAGGTCTGCAGGTGTCTTTCTCTCCCTCTCTGTATCTCCTCATCCTCTCTCAGTTTCTCTGTTGTATATAATTTTTAAAAATAGGAAAAAATGGCCACTAGAAGCTGTAAATTCATAGTGCTGGCACCAAGCAAGCCCCTGCAATAACCCTGGTGACAATTAAAAAAAAAAAAAAAAAAGGTAAGAGAAGACTGTATAATACTATGCAAAAGATTCTCACATCTGAGGCTTTGATGATGCACCACCACAAACCATAACTAGAAAAAAGAAGGGGGGTAGGGAAGGATGGAGGAGGGAAGGAAGAGAGGAGGAAGGAGTGAGGGAGGGGAGAAAGAAAAGAAAGGGCAGGAAGCTGGGCGGTAGCGCAGCGGGTTAAGCGCAGGAGGCGCTAAGTGCAAGGACCGGCATGAGGATCCCGGTTCGAGCCCCCATCTCCCCACCTGCAGGGGAGTCGCTTCACAGGCGGTGAAGCAGATCTGCAGGTGTCTGTCTTTCTCTCCTCCTCTCTGTCTTCCCCTCTTCTCTCCATTTCTCTCTGTCCAACAACGACGACATCAACTACAACAATAAAAAAAAAAAAAAGACAACAAGGGCAACAAAAGGGAAGATAAATAAATAAAATTACAAAAAATATATTTTTTAAAAAAAAATAAAAGAAAGGGCATTCATGTGTACTCTTTATGTCTGAATTTAGACCTCTGATTCAACAGTAGCTCTCATCTTCCCAGAAATCTTCTACCCACTTTCAGAAACAGTCCCAGCCCCCAGTCTCCCCATCATGGGAGGAGGCTCCTTGGTTACCTTTATGATGGGCCACCTCTTTGGAATTCTGGGAATTGATCATCAGCTGGAGGAAGTCGACTCGGTGCTGGAAGCAGAAAAAGAAACTTCAGTGACAGAAAGTCACTTGTGGAGTCAGAAGTCATTCTGGGGTATAGGACTGAGCCTCCATCCTCAAAGCTGGGCTCCTGGAGTCCAGGAGCCTGGCCAGAGTCATCCAGTTTAGAATCACGGAGAACCAGAGGATATTTTTTGATATAATGTCCACTTGCTTTGGTCTGACTGTCTCTATTCCTTGACTTCTCTGGCCTTCCAATGTATGCTCTCTTTCCGTCATCTCTGCTTGTTCAGGAAGAAATCCTTTACCTCAACTTTTTTGTTTGCTTGTTTTTCATAATTTTTTCTTAGCAGAGAACCACTCAGTTCTAGCTCTTGGTGGTACTGAGTATGGAAACTAGGACCTCTCACATGTTATAGTCCTGTGTTGTACAGCTGCATAGCTTTCCAGTACCAGCTTCAATTTATTTTGCCCATTTTTATTAGTAATTTAACAGAGTTTTACAAAACTATAAAATTCCTGAGGTATTTCACACCCATACATGGTAAATGGAATGAACAAGATAAACAGCCATGTATGCTGGCATTTGCAGAGTTCTTGAGCAACTCTTGTGTGAGACTCTCCAGAAGCCCCAGACTGCCAGAATTCTGTACCATCTTCAGTGATTTTTTGGGTCCCACACACCAACTCTAAACTTTGATGTACATGTCTCTTGGTAGTAGCCTCCAGGCCTTATGGAGACAAACTTGAGTTAGCTGACTACAGATTCAATGCCCAGAGAAAACTCCCTTTGGGATTTAACATGGGCTGTAGACCACCAAATGACCAGCTGGAGGCCTCCATTGGAAAGCGTGTGAAATAAGAGACTTGGAACTGAGGGGATTCTTGCTATTTCAGATCTGAGGAAATTATAATACCAGGACCAACTTATAAATAGTAATGTTTATTCTTTGACAATTTACTGAATAAAAGTAAAGTGCCTATGCTTGCTGATTTAAAAAAAAACTATATTTTATTTATTTATTTATTGCTGTATTTACTGGTGAGATAAAAAGATGGGAAGAGCGAAAATCACCCCACTCTGGCACATGTGGTGCCAGGGACCAAAGTAGGGGCCTTATGTTTGAGAATACAGTGCTTCATCCACTGTCCTGCTCATGGCCTACAGTAATATAATTTTTACCTCAATAATATTTATCCAGACACAAACCAACCATCTTGTCTATTGTTCAATATTAAATTGTCTCACAGGTACAATTCTCTTCTCCTGCAAAATCCATTTTCTTTTACTCATTTTCCCTAAATCTTAGAATTCTTAGGGGCAAGGTGGTGGCACACCCAGTTAAGCACACATAGTACTAAGGACAAGGACACACACAAAGATCCGGGTTTGAGCCCCCAGCTCCCCACGTGTGGGGGGACATCCCTCTCAGTTTTTCTCTGTCCTACCCAATAAAAAAAAGTGGGGAAAAAATAGCCTCCAGGGGCAGTGGATTCATAGTTCTGGCACCAAGCTCCAGTGATAACCCTGGTGGGAAAAAAAAAATAGAATTCTCCTACTCTAATCCCTAGATCCCCTACATACTGTAAAATATACAGATGTAAACAAATCATACACAAACAGTCCAAGAACTAGTGAAAATGCTTAAGTGTCCACCACCAAATCTTACCTTTTGCTGATCTTTGATGCGATTTTCTTTCATCCTCTTAATGGCTTTCATGAAAAAATTAGTGGCACTTCTTGAAAACAAAGAAATACTGAATAATTCAAAAACAGGTGTAAGGAATGGGAAAAGAACTGTAGGGGGAAAAAGAACAGTAAAAATACAAAATTTACCAGGAAAAGTTTCAACTACCCATACCAATCAGAGTTTTCAGCCAAGATCCATAAGATCCGTTCCCTTCATGACCTGCCAAGTCCATCACTAAGAAGGGCAAGTACAGGGGTGGGCCATCACTTCAGCAGTGAGCCCCTTTCCATATCTTTGGAGTGACAAAAAAAATAAATAAATAAATAAATTCCTTTTTAGCCTTGATCCACTGATTAAGATCTTTTTTGATAAAAACACCCATCCAAAAAAGATTTGTGTACACCTATGTTCATAGCAGCACAATTTGTAATAGCCAAACCTAGAAGCAACCTAGTCCAACTACACATGAGTGGCTGAGAAAGTTGTGGTAAATATATACAATGGAATGATACTCAGCTATAAAAATGGTGAATTCACTTTCTTCATCTCATCTTGGATGGAGCTTGAAGGAATCATGTTGAGATCAGCCAGAAAGAGAAGGAGGAATATGGGATGATCTCACTCACAGACAGACAGAAGTTGAGACATAAGAACAGAAGGAAAAACACAAAGCAGAACTTGGACTAGAGTTGGTGCATTGCACCAAAGTAAAAGACTCTGGGGGTGTGGGGAGTGTTCAAATCCTAGAACATTATGGTGAAGGAGGACCTAGTGGAGGTTGAATTGTTATGTGGAACACTGAGAAATATTACACATGGAGGGGAGATTCGACTTCCGGAGGCGGAGCTACGAGCAGCAGATCACTTTCTCTCCTCTCCTCTCCTCTCCTCTCCTCTCCTCTCCGGGAAAAACTAGGAATAACAAAGGAGACCACCCAGGACTGAAACAAGACAGGACTAGAATGACCACAGGAACCCAGTAAATCACCCATGAGTACAAACACATGTGGCTGGTGACAGAGAAGAGAGAGGAGCCTAAGGAGAGATTAAGTGACTGCTAACAGTTCAGCAGTTTATCAGTTGAGACACCACCTCCAGTCTGCTCCACCAACAAGGGGACAGCTTAAGGGAGAAGAGGACTCCCCAGAGACTCACCAGGTGCAACTCTGAGTCTCCATTGCTACTACCCTCAGAATCTGGAGCAGTGGCAGAGAGGGACACCAGGGAACAGAGATCTAACCAGGAAACTCAGGAGAAGACCTATACCTCCGTGGCATAGCTGAGGGGCTGTGAAAGTCTCTTTGCATAACTACTGGATTATCTCTGCCACACCCTGCTTTATCTCTTGGTCAGGAGTCAGTGATTAAGCTAAGAAGCCTATTGATAGTTTAAAAGCCCTCAGGCTCCCATAGCCTACAGGGAAGGAAAAAAAAAAAAAGAGGCTTTTAAACCACTGAGCTCCAACTCAGGGATTGAAAAAACTGTTAACTTCCACCACTGTGAACCCTTTAATTAACTTACTTAGACACAAGTCAATCCAGGCAATAGTGATCAATAATTTGAAAAGTACTGATAAAGGGAACTCATAACATAATATGTAAAACGGTTAAAACAACAAGAAAAAATATTGGAGACTTGAACCAGGACAAGAGTCCAGCTAAAAGTCCTCCAGAGGGTGAAGCACAAAACAACGAGTTCAACATCCAAACATTAGCTAAGGAAATAATAACAGGAGTGAGTAAAGAATTTGAAAAAATTGTAATCAGAAATGCAGGAACAACAAATGAGAATATGGAAGAAAATTCTAATTATCTCATTGTTATTAGAGAGAAGAAAGCTGAAATCGCTGAGCTAAGAATGCAACTAGCTGAACAAGCTAAAACAGTATCAGAGCAGGGCAACAAAATAGACGAACTCCAGAAAGCAGTACAGGGCAGAGAGAATAGAATCTATGAGGCTGAAGACAGAATTAGAGACAACTAAAAAAGAAGTAAGAGATCTCAAAAAAGAGATTAAGAGAAGCTGAAAATAACACCAGAGTCCTATGGGATGACTTCAAAAGAAACAATATACGCATTATTGGCTTACCAGAGGAAGAAAGCATTCTCCAGGCCATAATAGCTGAAAATTTCTCTAGTCTAGACAACATCAAAGACATAAAGATTCAAGAAGCCCAGAGGGTCCCAAACAGAATTAATCCAGACCTAAAGACACCAAAACATGTCATACTTAGAATGGAAAGGAATAAGGATAAAGAAAGGATCCTCAAGGCTGCAAGAGAAAAACAAAGAGTCACCTACAAAGGAAAACCCATAAGATTAGCAGCAGACTTCTCCATACAAACACTACAAGCCAGAAGAGAATGGCAAGATATCTATCGAGTGCTCAATGAGAAAGGCTTTCAGCCAAAAATACTATATCCTGCTAGATTGTCATTCAGACTAGATGGAAGCATCAAAAACTTCTCAGACAAGCAAGAGTTGAAGGAAGCAACCATCACCAAGCCTGCCCTAAAAGAAGTTCTGAAAGGTCTCCTATAAACAACTAGACCACCACAAATAGGACATATATCAAAACACTCTAAAACTCTACAAGAACGGCGTTAAAATATCTTCAATCTTTGATATCAATAAATGTCAATGGCCTGAATTCACCTATTAAAAGACACAGAGTAGGAAGATGGATCAGAAAACACAACCCAACAATATGCTGTCTACAGGAAACTCACCTAACTCAACAAGACAAACACAGACTTAAAGTGAAAGGATGGAAAACTATCATACAAGCCAATGGCCCACAAAAAAGGGCAGGAACAGCTATTCTCATATCTAACATGATAGACTTTAAAATAGATAAGATTAAAAAAGATAGGAATGGACACTACTTAATGCTCAGAGGATCAGTCAATCAAGAGGACTTAACAATTATTAACATCTATGCACCCAATGAGAAGCCATCTCATTAAATACATCAAACTTCTACTGAAAGAGCTACAGCAATATATTAACAGTAACACAATCATAGTAGGGGACTTCAACACCCCACTCTATCAATTTGACAGATCATCCAGGAAGAAAATCAGTAAAGACATAAGGGAGCTAAATGAAGAGATAGATAAACTAGAACTATTGGACATTTTCAGAGTCATTCATCCCAAGAAACTGGAATACACATTTTACTCAAATCCACATGGGTCATTCTCAAGGACAGACCATATGTTAGGCCACAAAGATAGCATCAGCCAATTCAAGAGCACTGAAATCATCCCAAGCATCTTCTCAGACCACAGTGGAATTAAACTAACACTTAACAATCAACAAAAGATTAGTAACAGTCCCAAAATGTGGAAGCTCAACAGTACACTTCTTAACAACTTCTGGGTCAAAGAGGAAATCAAGGAAGAAATCAAAATGTTTCGAGAGTTCAATGAAAATGAAGACACAAGCTATCAAAATATTTGGGACACAGCTAAAGCAGTCCTAAGAGGGAAGTTCATAGCTATACAAGTACACATTAGGAAATAAGAAAAAGCACAAATAAACAGCCTGATTGCACATCTTAAAGACCTAGAAGAAGAACAACAAAGGAACCCTAAAGCAACCAGAAGGACAGAAATCACTAAAGTTAGGGCAGAAATAAATAACATTGAGAATAGGAAAACCATACAAAAGATCAATGAAAGTAAATGTTGGTTCTTCGAAAGAGTAAACAAAATTGACAAACCTTTAGCCAGACTCACAAAACAAAAAAGAGAGAAGACCCAAATAAATCAGATAGTAAATGAAAGAGGAGATATCACAACAGACACCACAGAAATTCAACATATCATGCGAGGCTTCTATGAACAACTATATGCCACCAAGATAGAAAACCTGGAAGAAATGGACGATTTCCTAGATATCTACCAACTTCCAAAACTAAGTAAAGAGGAAGTGGATAACATGAACAGGCCCATCACAGCTAATGAAATTGAAACAGTTATCAAAAATCTCCCCAAAAATAAAAGTCCTGGACCAGATGGTTTTACAAATGAATTCTACAAAACCTTCAAAGAAGAACTAATACCTCTACTTTTAAAAGTCTTCCAGAAGATTGAAGACACTGGAATTCTCCCTGCCAGCTTCTATGAAGCCAACATCACCCTGATACAAAAAGCAGACAGGGACACAACCAAAAAAGAAAACTACAGACCCATATCTCTGATAAACATAGATGCGAAAATATTGAACAAAATTCTAGCCAACCGGCTACAGCAGTATATCAAAAAGATTGTTCATCATGACCAAGTGGGGTTTATCCCAGGCATGCAAGGTTGGTTTAATATACATAAATCAATCAATGTGATCCACCACATCAACAAAAGCAAGACCAAAAACCACATGGTCATATCAATAGATGCAGAGAAAGCCTTTGACAAAATACAACATCCCTTTATGATCAAAACACTACAAAAAATGGGAATAGATGGAAAATTCCTGAAGATAGTGGAGTCTATATATAGCAAACCTACAGCCAACATCATAACTCAATGGTGAAAAACTGGAAGCATTTCCACTCAGATCAGGTACTAGACAGGGCTGCCCACTATCACCATTACTATTCAACATAATGTTGGAAGTTCCTGCAATAGCAATCAGGCAGGAGCAAGGAATTCAAGGGATACAGATTGGAAGAGAAGAAGTCAAACTCTCTATTTGCAGATGACATGATAGTATACATGGAAAAACCTAAGGAATCCAGCAAGAAGCTTTTGGAAATCATCAGGCAATACAGTAAGGTGTCAGGCTATAAAACTAACATTCAAAAGTCAGTGGCATTCCTCTATGCAAACACTAAGTTAGAAGAAATTGAAATCCAGAAATCCATTCCTTTTACTATAGCAACAAAAACAATAAAATATCTAGGAGTAAACCAAGCCAAAGAAGTGAAAGACTTGTATACTGAAAATTATGAGTCACTACTCAAAGAAATTGAAAAAGACACAAAGAAGTGGAAAGATATTCCATGTTCATGGGTTGGAAGAATTAACATCATCAAAATGAATATATTACCCAGAGCCATCTACAAATTTAATGCTATCCCCATCAAGATCCCAAGCACATTTTTTAGGAGAATAGAAAAAATGCTACAAATGTTTATCTGGAACCAGAAAAGACCTAGAATTGCCAAAACAATCTTGAGAAAAAAGAACAGAACCGGAGGCATCACACTCCCAGATCTCAAACTGTATTATAGGGCCATTGTCATCAAAACTGCTTGGTACTGGAACATGAACAGACACACTGACCAGTGGAATAGAATTGAGAGCCCAGAAATGAGGCCCCACACCTATGGACATCTAGTCTTTGACAAAGGGGCCCAGACTATTACATGGGGAAAGCAGAGTCTCTTCAACAAATGGTGTTGGAAACAATGGGTTGAAACATGCAGAAGAATGAAACTGAATCACTGTATTTCACCAAATACTAAAGTAAATTCCAAGTGGATCAAGGACTTGGATGTTAGACCACAAACTATCAAATACTTAGAGGAAAATATTGGCAGAACTCTTTTCCGCATAAATTTTAAAGACATTTTCAATGAAACGAATCCAATTACAAAGAAGACTAAGGCAAGTATAAACCTATGGGACTACATCAAATTAAAAAGCTTCTGCACAGCAAAAGAAACCACTACCCAAACCAAGAGACCCCTCCCAGAATGGGAGAAGATCTTTACATGTCATACATCAGTTAAGAGTTTAATAACCAACATATATAAAGAGCTTGCCAGACTCAACAACAAGACAACAAATAACCCCATCCAAAAATAGGGGGGAGGACTTGGACATAATATTCACCACAGAAGAGATCCAAAAGGCTGAGAAACACATGAAAAAAATGCTCCAAGTCTCTGACTGTCAGAGAAATGCAAATAAAGACAACAATGAGATATCACTTCACTCCTGTGAGAAAGTCATACATCAGAAATGGTAACAGCAGCAAATGCTGGAGAGGGTGTGGGGTCAAAGGAACCCTCCTGCACTGCTGGTGGGAATTTCAGTTGGTCCAGCCTCTGTGGAGAACAGTCTGGAGAACTCTCAGAAGGCTAGAAATGGACCTACCCTATGACCTTGCAATTCCTCTCCTGGGGATATATCCTAAGGAACCCAACACATCTATACAAAAAGATCTGTGTACACATATGTTCTTGGCAGCACAATTTGTAATAGCCAAAACCTGGAAGCAACCCAGGTGTCCAACAACAGATGAGTGGCTGAGCAAGTTGTAGTATATATACACAATGGAATACTACTCAGCTGTAAAAAATGGTGACTTCACTGTTTTCAGCTGATCTTGGATGGACCTTGAAAAAATCATGTTGAGTGAAATAAGTCAGAAACAGAAGGATGAATATGGGATGATCTCACTCTCAGGCAGAAGTTGAAAAACAAGATCAGAAAAGAAAACACAAGTAGAACCTGAAATGGAATTGGCGTATTGCACCCAAGTAAAAGACTCTGGAGTGGGTGGGTGGGTGGGGAGAATACAGGTCCATGAAAGATGATGAATGACATAGTGGGGGTTGTATTGTTAAATGGGAAACTGGGGAATGTTATGCATGTAAAAAAAAAAAAGAAGAAGAAGAAGAAATGCAAAGCAGAAATTGACTGAGTTTGGAGTATGGCACCAAAGTAAGAAAGCAGAAGTAAACTAGAGTTTGCAGTGAGTATCCTCCCTAACACTTCCTCTCCACTATTCCAAGCTTTGGGTCCATGATTGCTCAACAATTTGTTTGGCTTTGTATGTTAACTCTCTTTTCAGTCACCAGGTTCCACGTGTCATCAGGATGTCGGCCAGGCTTCCCTGGACTGAAGACCCCACCAATGTGTCCTGGAGCTCAGCTTCCCCAGAGACCCACCCTACTAGGGAAAGAGAGAGTCAGACTGGGAGTATGGACCGACCAGTCAACGCCCATGTTCAGCGGGGAAGCAATTACAGAAGCCAGACCTTCTACCTTCTGCAACCCACAATGACCCTGGGTCCATGCTCCCAGAGGGATAGAGAATGGGAAAGCTACTGGGGAGGGGGTGGGATATGGAGATTGGGTGGTGGGAATTTTGTGGAGTTGTACCCCTCCTACCCTATGGTTTTGTTAATTAATCCTTTCTTAAATAAAAAAATAAATAAAAAATAAAAATAAAAAAAGAAATATTACACTTGTACAAACTACTGTATTTTACTATTGACTGTAAACCATTAATCCCTCCAATAAAGAAATAAAATGAAAAATAAAAATGAAGGCATGGCATGCCAAGGTAAGAAGGAAGGAAAGAATAGCAGTCCACCTACATGTTATAAGAATTAATGGATCAAGGAAATTAAATCTCAACAGTTTCTTGGTCTGCTCCACAAAAGGATCCTGAGGGTTGTTGAGAGAGTCAACGTTCACTCCAAATGACGTGCTTGTGATGACATCCATGCTGTAGGCTCCAAATACACTGAGGAGAAGGAGAAAGACATGCACAGTAACACCCCCACCTCCTTGCCTTCCACTCACAGCAGATGCTGCAGGAAGTGCTGGGAAAGCATCAGCCCAGGCAACACAGGGAACACCACACACTCAGAGCCAGAGACAGAGCCCTGCAGCCTCTGCTGCCCTCTCACTCACTCATGAGGGGATTCTCAGGTGGCACAGTGCTGGGAACACTAAGGCAGGTGAGGGTCACCTCTGACCTGCAGGAGCCCAATCATGGGGGCAAAGAGACCCAGCATCAATGACTCTGCTGTTCTCTGAGTACAGGCAGCTACAGTAGGACAAGCATTGAGGTGGAGCAGGCAGAGGCCAACAGCAGACTCTTCCAACAGGCAGCCAGAAAGGTAGCACTGACCTGGGTCTGGCCTCCCCACAGGGTCTCTGTTTAGAGTTACTTCCCTGCACACATAACAAGCAGTCCCCCTGACCTGGGGTTTGCAGGAACAGCATCCTTCCTGAACCCACAAGACTGCTTCCTCCACTCCATTCTTCCTCAGCCCCAGAGGCCTCAGCCCCCACAGCTGCACTGCGACTTACCTTTTCAAGTCCACAGGCTTGTCTTTCCCTGCCTCCTTCCTCAGGTTCCTCACCAACACATCTCCATACTGAACAATGATGGGGAACATCTGTGCACACAACACAAGACTACCGCAAGTGACTGCACACACTTAATTTCTGCAGCTAACATGTATAGTTAATCTTTTGTTTTCTTCTAAGTCATATTTTTAGGAAGCTCTTCTCTGCAAATTTCCCCTTGGCAAGAGACTATGAGGTTATCTGTCTACCTGTCCCCATATTCATTACTTGAGTTTTTAACTGAAAGTCTTACGTCCTTGAGCTTCCCACTAGTGAAGGTTGGAGACAACAGTGATCGTATTCTCTTCCACTCTTCATCCGTAGATAAACTGATGGAAGACTTCATAAATCCCACTGGACCAAATGTCTAGAGTCAAAAGAAAAGACATTTTGCCCCACATGAATTTTGGAGATCTCAACTATAACAGAAATTTTTGTTAGATGGTCATTTATTTTCAACTTATCAACATAATCTATGTATCTTAACAGCCAGCTAAGTGGCCAGTGGCTAGAAGTGGATCACAAAGCCTGGAGATGGTACAGTGTATAGGGCACTCAACTAAAAGTGTGAGGTCTGATATCTGGCAGCCTATGTGTCACAGTGATGACCTCGTTATCTCACTATCTTGTGTTAAGAAGTAAAATAGTATCGCAACAAAGTAAAAGACTCTGGAGTGTGTGGGTGGGGAGAATACAGGTCCAAGAAGGATGACAGAGGACCTAGTGGGGGTTGTATTGTTATATGGTAACTGGGGAATATTATGCATGTACAAACTATTGTATTTACTGAGGAATGTAAAACGTTAATTCCCCAATAAAGAAATTAAAAAGGGAGTTGGGCTGTGTTGGGAACATGTGTGATCCTGATAGAGCTTAGGGAGAAACACCCCATCTTTGGATGGAGGTCTGAGAAGATAACCTCTTGGTAAGTCTCTCTCAACCGAGGTGAGCATAAGGGGGGAAACTCAGACTTGGTTCTTTCCTTCTTGACTCTCAGGCCCACAGATACCCCAGTACTTCCCTCCATTAACTGCAGGCCACATGGCCGCAGATTCACTCATTCAAAGTCACCTTCTGATCACAGAAGAACACACCTTATCACACACTTCATCACACACCTCAGACCCCAGACAAGAGAGATTCCAAACTATATGGCCTTTTGATATTCATCTTCTCTCTGTCTCACCCTACGGGTTTAACCCCTATGCTTCTCTCAAATACCTTTGGATAATTAAGTTGCTTGTGTTATGGAAAATAACTGTCTTGTATCTCATCAATTCCTGTCATACCAACCCCCTACCTTAGGGGCATGCTGACTGTTAAGAAACCTGTAATTTCTGTCATATTGCAACAATAATTACCTCCATTGCTTTTCTATTTAACTCATGTCCACTTTGCCAATAAACGGACTCTAGGATTCTGGGACTCTAAGGACTCAGATTCTAGATTCACGCTAAGAGTCCCCTGGTGTCTTTTACTTCGTGTCACCCCTGTCGTGAGCGAGAAAGAACCAGCCCGTTACCTTTCCCCTGGAGGACACCCTGCCGGAGAAGGAGAGAGACACCCCGAAATGGGCTGTAGCACAGCAGGTTAAGCGCAGGTGGCACAAAGCACAAGGACCGGCGTAAGGATCCCGGTTAAAGCCCCCAGCTCCCCACCTGCAGGGGAGTCGCATCACAAGCGGTGAAGCAGGTCTGCAGGTGTCTGTCTTTCTCTCCCCCTCTCTGTCTTCCCCTCCTCTCTCCATTTCTCTCTGTCCTATCCAACAACAATGACATCAATGGTGACTACAACAATAACTACAATAATAAAACAGCAAGGGCAACAAAAGGGAATAAATAAATAATAAAAAAAAATTTTTTTTAAAGAATAGGAAAACTATCAAGGGAGGGGATGGGATACAGAGATCTGGTGGTGGGAATAGTGTGGAGTTGTACCACTCTTATCCTATGGTTTTGTCAGTTTCCTTTTCATTAAAAAAAAAAAAAAAGAAGTAAAATAATTTTATTTGTATCACATACCAATCCAAAAAGTGAATAAGACTGACCTCATTCAAATAAAAGATGTTTGTTCTTCTAAAGAACCTCTTAGGAGGAAATAGAAAACTGTATACAGTGACTACAAAAGATATGGATATGGATATATATGGATATGGATAAGGAGAGGATATGGAAGAGAGTAGATAGGGCATTGAGGGCCCCTTGCATGATGGTGAAGAACTTCAGGAGGTGGTAGAAGTGGTGTGCAGACAACTATCATGAAGAGATAAGAGATTATACCAACTGCCCTACAAACCATATTTCCCCCATTGAAATGATGTTTTAAAAGAATAATCAGAGGGGATGACTTTATGCTGCTGGGACAGTTATGAGTCACAGTTGTGGTCAACTACACAGTAGTAAATACATACGCATACATGTGTAAATACACACACACAAGGCTTTGAATAAGCTATAGGGCTATGGCCAATGTCAGTTGACAACTTTGAGATTATCCTGGAGTCAACCTTAGGGGAAAAGGGGGTGAAAATGACATGGCATGGAACATCCTTATTCAGTTTCTTGCAATTTCCTGGGAATCTGTGACTCTATCAAATGGAATGAAGTTGACTTAACATTAAACCAGTTTATTATTATTTTTTTATTAATTTTATTTTTGAGAGAGATGCAGAGAGAGAGAGAAAGAAACACCAGAGCATTGCTCAGCTCAGGCTTATGGTGGTGCGGGAGATTGAACCTGGGACTTAGGAGCCTCAGGCATGAAGAGTCTGTTTGCATAACCATTATGCTGTCTCCCCCGCCCAACATTAAACCAGTTTTAGCCAGAAACAAATGAGTGCCTACCCGCCGGTTTGTGAAGACAGAGTAGCATTCTTTCACTAGGACAGCTTTGATCATATCTGGGTCTGTAATGGCCAGCACAGGCATCTGACCATCATAAAACCTATAGGGAAACAGAGCTGATGACACTGCGGCAGGCCTTGTTCAGGATCAGATGCAGCCTGGGCTTCCATCTTGATGGGACATCATCTCTGCTTCCATCCATCAGCACTAGAACATCTCCAAAGTGATACTAGCAAGCCTCAGACTAGTGCCATTGAGAAGGAAATAAAATTCTACAAGTCTTCAGGTCTGATTCAAACTGTAGACCTGGATACCTAGAGTCATTTGGAGTAAAACAACCATGCAACAATCAAGAGTTGTTGTTTGTTTGTTTGCCTCCAGGGTTATTGCTAAGGTTTGGGGCCTACACTACAGATCTACTGCTCCTGAGAGCCATTATTTACCATTTTGTTGCCCTTGTTGTTATTGTTATTGTTGTCACTGCTGCCATTATTGTTGGATAGGACAGAGAGAAATTGAGAGAGGAGAAGAAGACAGAGAGAGGGAGAGAAAGACAGACACGTGTATACCTGCTTCACCACCTGTGAAGCAACCTCCTGCAGGTGGGGAGACAGGGGCTCAAACCAGGATCCTTATGCCAGTCCTTGCACTTCACACCATGTGCACTTAACTGCTGCACTACCGCCCAACCCCCATGCAACAACTTTGTAATGCAAGGAAGGCTCCATTCCAAAAGATTCTGCACTAAGGTTGTCTTCTTTAAACTTAGAAGGGGTTCTTCATGAGGAAAATAGCCAAATACATTTCTAGAATACTCACCCCCAAATTCTCCCATATTTTTTAAAGCATTTCTGATCAAAATCCCAAAGACCCTGCAGTGAGAAACAAAATGATATTATTAAATTAATTGCATTGAGCCCTATCTCAAATTATAACAAAACAGAAAAAAAAAATCCATAGGGTGCCTCCTTGTATGAGAAGTAAAACATAAACCTTTTGTTCCATCTCCCAAATCCTCAGGAAGCAACATGGGCTAAAAAAAAAAAAAATACTGGAGTTCTGCAATTCCTCTCCTGGGGATATATCCTAAGGAACCAAGCACACCCATCTGAAAAAACTTGTAATACCTATGTTCATAGCAGCACAATTTGTAATATCCAAAACCTGGAAGCAAGCCAGGTGTCCAACAACAGATGAATGGCTGAGCAAGTTGTGGGATATATACACAATGGAATACTGCTCAGCTATTAAAAATGGTGATTTCACCATTCTCAGCCCATCTTGGATGGAGTTCAAAGAAATCATGTTAAGTGAGATAAGTCAGAAACAAAAGAATAAATATGGGATGATATCACTCATAGAAGTTGAAAAAAAATAAAAAGATCACAAGGGAAAACACAAAACAGAACTTGGACTGGAGTTGGTATATTGCACCAAAGTAAAAGACTCTGGGATGGGGGGAGGGTTCAGGTCCTGGAACATGATAGCAGAGGACCTAGTGAGCAATGTATCGTTATGTGGAAAACTGAGAAATGTTATGCATGTACAAACTATTGTATTTTACTATATACTGTAAACCATTGCTTCCCCAAAAAAGAATTTAAAACAAAAATACTGTAATTGACTTTGGACATTTCTGTAGGCAGTCAGCAGTTCTAGAGAGAATTTTCTAGAAATAATTTGTGTGACCTCTACAGTGAAGTATATCTAGACTGGCTCATAAATTGAATGTTCAAAGATTTCCTGGAGGAAGGTGAGGCACAGCTGCTCAGAGTGCGCACTCTGAACAGGAGATCTGACACTACTGTGCACAGTCTCACGAGTTGTGACCAGGCCCACCCTCAAGGATCTCTCCTAGAGCTAATGATCATGTGCTTCTCTAGAAATGTGCACCTGGGAGAAAATAATATCCTCCTCATGAAGTTTACAAGTAGGAACACAAATCCTCTGTTGAGTCAGACTGACTGTTGACTGGTCCAAGTGAGATGAAACTCACAGTAAATACCAGCAGGCAAGAGAGTCTAGTCAGGTGCCAGGAGGAACATGTGACAGGCTCTGGAATGTGGGGAAAGCACAGAACTTCCTGCAGAGGAGGCATGTTTTCCCTCTGCAACCAAGCTGCTCCTGACAACCACAGGAAGAAAAAAAGGGCCTCCAACACTCACATGACGGTAGCTCAGAACTGTTCCGAAAAATGGCAGAGGTCTCGGGCCTGGAATCCCCAGCTTCTTAAAATGTCCATGGGAATAGGTCCCATACCTGCAAAGTGAAGGAGAAAGCACATCACACGGGCTGTGGAGCGCACACGCTGACGGCAGGCACCAGCTGGGAAACTGGAACACTCAGCTGAGAGGCAACATGGAGGAGAAGAAACTGCAGCAACTCCTTCTTAAACCCTAAGACAGCAGGAACCTCCCACTTCCTCTGTAGAGCCTATACTTCCCCAGTCCTGGAACCTCTAGAGTGGTGCTCACTTTCCTGCATGCTTCTCTCAATTCATACCAAATGATATTGCATCCGCTAATCCCAACCTAATCAACGCAATGAGTACCACCTTGGTATGCTTCACTTCAGACTGTGTCCAGAGATGTCAGGTATGGAATGTCAACACTTCAGCCTCATTACTTGGGTGAGACCTTTCCTTTCATAGGATTCTCTAATTTCATTCCAGGTAGTTCACTTCCTAAAAAAGTCCCAAAACCTAGATATAGACCAGGTCCCATGAGACAGGGCATATATGTTCAGATGTATCCATAAATTAGGGCAAAATATATACCTGAAAGCAAGAGTACACAATAGTCTACAGTGAGTCAGTATGAAGTTCATAAAGAAATAGTGTCTACTTAAACTTATCTACCCTCCTCACCTATTTCCTATTATACTTCCCTCATTCACTCCCAAGCTATCCATATCAAAAAGCAAGGACTGAAAAAGCTGAATAAGGGCAAGAGACTGGCATACTTTAACAATGACTCTTTAGTCACTATCAGGCCACCCCATCATCTGGGGCCCTATTTGGGGAGTCCTGAGATTCCCAAACAGACATGATGGGCCTAGACCTCAAATAAATCCCTCTCTCCATTGTTACTGGTCATCTATATCAAGAACAACAAAACAGACCCCTTTGTGGGCCCCCATAGGATCTTGCCCTCAACTTGGATCAACAACAGTAGAGAATGTTCCATCCTCTGAAGGGAGGCTGGACAACATACTCTATGTTCCACCTGAGGAAGATGGGTCCTGATATTGGGGCAGGTTGGAATGTTCCTACTGATGACCACAGAATGTGAGCTCAGATCTACAGGGATGCAGAGGTCACATAGGCTCCTGCGGCGCCCCCCCCCACCCCCCATCATGAACGCCAGGGAGCCTGACAGAGTCATCTCCTCTGGACCTGCATTCAGACTTCAAGAAAGCTGGGCAGAAAGGACGAGAGTGGGACGACGCATTCTCCCCCCCATTATTGTTACAAATAATTATACTGTCACAATTGATTAATAAATGCTTTGGCAGTGCCTGGTGGGAATGGAGAGTCAGAAGCACCCCCTCTCCCTTACACAGGGGCATATTTGAAAGTTACATTATGAAAGTGGAGAAGGTGGGTCAACATAGACAGACAAAAGAAGTCATGTTATGACCCGCCCCTCAAAGAAAGAATACAGAGATTGAGGCCTCCCAGGTACAAGCTGACGTATTGAAACAAAGAAAGATTAATAGTTAAACTGTACCAGACCTAGATGAGCAGTGGTCCATGACTAGGCAAAGATCTGTATGCCCCCCATAGAAGATTAATGGTAGAGATAGCCCTCAGCAAAAGTCTAAAACAATTCTGGGTATGACCTCCCCTGAGAACAGGAGGATACAAAGTATTGTACCATTCTTTACAGAAATAGGGGAGTAACATATAGCCTGCCAAAGCCACAAGACTATAATGCTTATTGCTACTTCTTTATGAGCTAGTTGTCTAGGCAACCTGAATGTAACCTAAAAAAAGTATAAAAGCTAATGCAGTTTCACTATTAAAATGAGTCCAGATTCACCCTCCAATAGAGTGTGGTGTCTATCTGTTCTCCCTCGCGCCGACTCCTGAACCACCTTCAAGGCCTTCAAGGCCCCTGACCCTCCTGCTGCTCATCCACTGTGGTGGTCCGCGGCAGGCTACTAAGCTGAATATGGGCCACAGATCAGATCAAATTGATGAGGTTTACAGTCAACAATATTTACACACCTTTCCCATATTTGAGAGCTACTCTCTTCCCTGATCCAGCTTTCTGGTCCTTTTTCCAGCCATGACATCATCTCCCCAGACAATAATAGGACCCACCTGCATATCAGATTTCAGGCTCAGGGAAAAAAAAAAATTAATATAGCCACAGGCCTTTTGGAATATAACTAAAACATACCTACTAGCTATCTACAAAATGGAGACACCCGCCCCCCAACTCTTCATCTGCACTACTCCAGCCTTTAGGTTCATGATTAATCAACAACTTATTTGGCTTTATATGTTAACTCTCTTTTCAGCCACCAGGTTCCAGATGCTAGCATGATGTCAACTGGACTTCCCTGGACAGACAACCCCACCAATGTGTTCTGGAGCTCCAATTCCCCAGAACCCCGCCCCACTAGGGGAAGAGAAAGGCAGGCTGAGAGTATGGATCGACCTGCCAACACCCATGTTCAGCAAAGAAGCAACTACAGAAGCCAAACCTTCCACCTTCTTCATCCCACAATGACCTTGGGTCCATACTCCCAGAGGGTTAAAGAATAGGAAAGCTATCAAGGAAGGGGATGGGATATGGAGTTCTGGTGGTGGGAATGGTGTGGAGTTGTACCCCTCTTATATTATGGTTTGTCAGTGTTTCCTTTTTATAAATAAAGAAAAAAAAACTGCAGCAACTCCAACAGCAACTATCACACTCACTCAGCATGTCCTTCTCACTTCACTGTGACATCTTCAAGACCAATGGCAACACTTGAAAACGCAGGAGAATCTGAGGTGAGAATGCTTTGAGGAATGCACTACTATGTTTACTTAGCGTGTTCACTCTTCCCATGACTTAAAAGATTCTCACTCTAAGTAGTAAGGGGAAGACTTTTTCTAGACCATAAGGAGATTTTTCTTATTCTTTATTTGAAAGGCAAGAAGGAATGGCAGACAAAGAGGGAGAAAAGGCAAGACACTGAACTATTGATGCACAATCCATGGAGTTCCTTCTGGTACTGATCATGGTAACATCATAAGGCCATTCTGTATTAGGACTTGTACCCAGGTCTCATGCACCAAGACAAGTAATCTACTGGTTGAGCTATCTCCTGGTGGCAAAAGTATTGGAAATACAAATTGCTTTCAGAGATTGATAGAAAAACAGGGAGAAAATCACCATATGGATGCTGACCCTCCACAAAGACTGAAAGGCTGAGGTGAAAGAAAACAGGTCAGCTTCATGATTTCTATCAGCTCTCCTCTTCATTTAAGATTTCTCCTTCTGGGGGCTGGGCGGTAGCACAGTGGGCTAAGCGCACATGGTGCGAAGCAGTTGGAGTCTCCAGCTCCCCACCTGCAGAGGGGTCGCTTCACAAACGGTGAAGCAGGTCTACAGGTGTCTATCTGTCTCTCCTCTCTGTATTCACCTCCTCTCTTGATATCTCTCTATCCTATTCAACAAAAACAGCTATAACAACAACAAGGGCAATAAAATGGGAAAAATCGTCCCCAGGAGCAGTGGATTCGTGGTGCAGGTACCGAGCTCCAGCAATAACCCTGGAGGCAAAAAAAAAAAAAAAAAAAGATTTCTCCTTTTGGGATAAACAGCCCTTCAATTTGCAAGCTAGGGTAAACTAAGTCTTAGAGGAGGGGATTCCCTGGAGGGGACATAGCATACAAAGTTAAAACAAGTATGATGGGAAAGATGAAAAGTTTCTAGCATCAGCTGCACCCCCTACAAAGTCTGGGACCACCCTGTACCTGTGTGAGTGGTCCCATGGGAGAGTGCTCTTGAAGTACCCATATTCAAACATCAACTCCATCACTTCATAATCATATAAAGCAAGAAGGGATAAAGGGTCTGCATATACACCAAGTTCCAGGTTACAGAGCCACAAGTCCAAACACACACTCACAGATAAAGGAGCACCAGGCTGATGGCCAGGAGAGCCCAGGTTTCCATGGAAAAATGTGGGATCAGGTCCATGGCCACTGTCCTTCCAAGCTTCTCTCTCTGTTTCCTTTCCCACCTCCAGCTGGTCTTGTCTTGCTATATGTGCCAGGAAAGCTGCCCCTCCAGCCCAGCAGAAAACAACTGGCCCAGTGAGTATATATGCTGAGAATGGGAGTAGGGCTGCAACCTGTGAAAGGTTCAAGGACCTTCATGTTGTCAAAGCAACCTAGTTACTGTGAGTTTAAGAAATAATAATTAATCCGCTCACCTGGTATTAGCAATAGGCCCAAAGGTTACAGAAACTCAAGTAAAGCCCCTGGATTGAAGTTTCCTCTAATCAACCCCTTGTACCATGCTTGCCTGCATCCTAAGACTCCCAAAATCTTCAAACAAGCTATGTCTTCTGATCTTTACCAAGGCAGTTTCCTCTGTCGAGATTTGTCCTTGCATCCCCTAGAAGCTCCCAGATCCCATAGACACTGCTCTGTCTCCCCCATCAACCCCTCAAGCAGGGATAGCTACTTCACTTCTTCCTCTGGGCTGGCTCTACCCCTCAACACTCTTCCCATCTCCTGTCCCATCAGGCTCCACTGCTGGCTTCTCACCAGATGGGAACCTCTTCAGGGCACAGCTGGTGGCATCCCCACTATGTCCCCAGGGCCCAGTAGAGTGCTCTATGCACAGCAGGAGCACAGAGGGGATGGTAGAGCAGGACACGTGCAGGTGAGAATGCTGGGAGCAGGCTGGGCCTGACCAAGTGTCTGTGGTGACCAGACTGTCTTCTCCCTGGATACCAGGACAATGAAAGGGCCTGCCTGCCCTGGGCCTCCACCACTGCCTGCCCAGATCGCTCCCTGAGGATCTGTCTCAAGATAATGCTGCCCCTAAGGGTGTCAATCGTACTGCTTCCTGCCAACCACCCAGAGACTGCATCAGAGGGCCAGCTGCAGAGATTCCTGACCAAGGAGCAGCCTCTTCTCTGGAAAGATCCATAGAACACCAAGGAGGAGAGACAGCACAGAGGAGAGGAGCAGCCCTGATGGCTAAGAGGACCCCACCCATGGGTCACCTGACAGCATGGCAGATTTCACATGGACATCACATACATGGAGCTTCCCCGGTGCTGTCTCCAGTGCTCCCATATGATACCAACCTTGAACCCAACCATCATACACAGTGAGGAGAACACAACTTGTTTTCAAAACACCATTTCTTTCAGCTTCTCAACTATCAGAATGTTAAACAAGGCCCCAACAGTCAACTGCAGCTCCCTCAAAACAAGCTGTTTCTTTTTTTTTTTTTTGCCTCCAGGGTTATTGCTGGGGCTCAGTGCCTGCACCATGAATCTACTGCTCCTGGAGACCATTTCCTCCTGCTTTTGTTGCCCTTGTTGTAGCCTTGCTGTGGTTATTATTGTTGTTGTTGATGTCGTTCATTGTTGGATAGGACAGAGAGAAATGGAGAGAGGAGGGGAAGACAGAGAGGGGGAGAGAAGGATAGACATCTGCAGACCTGCTTCACCACCTATGAAGCAACTCCCCTGCAGGTGGGGAGCCGGGGGCTCAAGCCAGGATCCTTATGCCGGCCCTTGTGCTTTGCACCACTGTGCTCAACCCGCTGCACTACCCTCTGACCCCCCAAAACAAGCTGTTTCTATTCAGACCAAGCCTTGTGGCTTGTGGCTATGATGAAGATTCTGAAGTATTCTGAAATTATCTAGTTTCTTTGCCAAACCCCCACCACTAAGCATGCTACGAATGGCACTTTCTGAACACAGATGTATGAAGAAATGTGATCAACCACCTCTGTGCAATTAAGTTCTCCCCATTCCCAGATAATCTTTGATAGGACAAGTTAGCATTGCCAAGAGGTCTGATGTGCAGTCTCAGGTTGGGAAGCTGGGTGTGGCTTAGTTGAGGCCTGGGCCCACTCATGAGGTTTCACGGTGGTTACTGTTAGACTGGGTTGAAGACTCACTCAAAGTCTAGACTAGGGCTGATTCCACCTTCAAGTCCACTATGGGCTCATGGCAGGACTCCATCCCTCTCAGACCTTTGGCACCTGGGACATGTCCTCCTAGGTTGCTCACAGCATGGCAACCGGTCTGCTGTGAAAAAAGGGTGACAGAGGACGCCACAGCTGCAAGCCACAGTCACTTTACAAACTAATCTCAGCTCTCTGGCCAGATCCTGCCCATGAGACATCAGTCACCTGACCAGCCCACATCAGAAGAGGGGACTGCACGGGGCCGTGGCTGTTAGGAGGCAGGGACCACTGAAGGCCATGTGGAGGCCAACCAGAGACAAGACATCAAGAGGCCTGAAGTGTCACTAAAATCCATCCTGGGGATGGAGAACAAATGAGGGCAGGTCCAGCTCTTAGGAGGGCACATCACCAGCTTGATCCAAATCAGAAAGAAAATAAAAAGGGAGAGAGAAGGAAAACAAAACCTATATACCACCCAAGAGCTCCAGTACATAAACTCCTAAAACAAATATTTGCAAACCAAACCCACACTAACCTTATTGGTTTTGACTCAGAACTCGGAGGTAGCCAACAGAGAAGAAATGCAAAGATCAGGTATTGCATTAACAGATTGAGAGAGAAAAGTCATGTCATTTCAATAGTAACAGAAAAAACATTTGATAGCAAGCAGTGAAATTGCTACTAGTAATTTTCTCTGAAAATTACTACCAAAAATATCTACCAAAAAATTATTCTACATAGTATAAAAGCATTATCTCTATATCACTTTGACATTTTACCTTAGCACAAATAGCCTTTTACAAAAAAGTAACTATATAAAACTATATGAAATTGTAATGGTGCTGGGATCTTGTACATGCACAATATCACTGCTAAGCAACCTCACGGGGCAACTTTTAATTCATTTTTAGAGTTTGGTCCCTTGATGTTACTGTGTCCACTCCCCTGTGGTTCTGGGGCTTGAATCCAGGGTCTTACCTGGAATGATGCACTCTATACCAGTGTGCCATCTCTCAGTCTCCCTTTAAATAAAAACAATTCTATAACTAACTGAACTTATTGTTAGTAAATGGGAGAAATATTATGTCTTATTTTTATCAGGAAACCAGCTTACGAATCCCAGAATAAACAGCTCAAAGATCCTTCAAAGAAATTAAATGTGGGGACCCAGGCAGCGGCGCACATAGTACTATGCACAAAGACCCGTGCAAGAACTCAGGTTCAAGCCCCGATGCCCCACCTGCAGGGGGAACGTTTCACAAGTGGTGAAACAGGCTTGCAGATGTCTATCTTTTCTCCCCCTTTCTACCTCCCCCTCCTCTCTCAATTGCTCTCTCTGTCTTGTCACATAAAATAGGAAAGAAAAAAAAAAGGAAAAATAAATGGCTGCCAGGAGCAGTGTAGTCGTAGTGCCAGCACTGAGCCCCAGCAATAACCCTGGTGGCAATAAAAGAGAGAGACAGAGAGAGAGAGAAAGAGGGGGAGAAAAGAAAAGAGAGATAGATTAAATATGTTTCTAACCTGTTGGGTTATCTGAACAGATTGGATTTGAGGATAGCAATGGGCAAGGTAGAGGAGAGAATAGGCAGGTTTATTCAGCTGAGAGTGCCTGAGTGCTCAGGGCTGTGTTTGACAGATCTCAGTTCTGAGTATACGTTCCTCTAGCGTAAACACCTAATGTTTCAGATTTGTAAACTGAATGAATTCTGACACAGGGCTTAAATTGTTAATGATTTTTTTTTTTTTGGCCTCTAGGGTTATTGCTGGGGCTTTGGTGCCTGCACTATGAATCCACTGCTCCTGGAGACCATTATTTCCCATTTTGCTACCCTTGTCGTTGCCCTTGTTGGTGTTTTGTTGCCAGTGCTGTTGTTATTGTTGGACAGGACAGAGATAAATCATCCAGAGAGGAGGGGAAGACAGAGAGGGGGAGAGAAAGATAGACACTTGCAGACCTGCTTCACCACTTGTGAAGTGACCCCGCTGCAGGTGGGGAGCTTGGGGCTCAAATCGGTATCCTTACACTGGTCCTTGCACTTCACGTCATGTGCTACTGCCCAGTCCCCATTAATGAATTTCTAACAATAACTTTTTTTGAAATATTAAATAACCTATAATCTTAGACCAGAGAGACCAGAAGCAATCAGTCCTGTCAGTATCTAAGATATAATTATTTGTAAATAGCATTCAATGATATAAGTCATGCTGAGGTCATATAAGGTACTGTAAATCCTAACAATGGGATTTTCAAAGTAAACCAAGATTCCAAATAATTTGGTTATAATAATAATTATCTACTGCCTCTTTAAACTCTTAGGACAGCAAGGAACCTTCCTCATTCTCTTTAAAATCCACCCTTATCCCAGTCCTAGAACCTCTAGGCTTTGCTTGTATTTCTTCATGCTTCTCCTCTTGATCCCCTACCCTGTGATACTGCCTCTGCTGACTCAACTAAATCAATGCAACCAGTGCCACCACTCCAAGTTTCACTTTGGACTGTATCCAGAGATGCCAAGCCTGAGATATCAACCCTCCAACTCCAATAGTTTGGTGAGACCTTTCCTAACACATAATGGCACATTCCCTAGCAAAGTTACAGACCCTAGCTACAGACCAGGGCCTAAGGGATAGGGTTCATGTGCACTTGTATCTATAAGTTAGGGGAAACTATATACCTCAAAGTGAAAGTGCTCAACAGTCTGCTGTGAATAGACTTAGACTCAATAAGTGCAGCAAGCAAGTGGAAATATCTAAAGAAGACACCATAAAGCACTTAAGCAAATATTTACTATTTAGGCCTAGACGCCCTCCACTCCCACCCTCAACTTCACTTCCCTCAACCACTTTAAGTCTAACCTTGTCAGATAAAGTAAGGACTATAAAAGGTGGATAAGGGCAAGAGACTGGCAAACTTTATGATGGCCTATTTGGTCACTACCAGGCCACCCCATCATCTGGGTTCTAGTCAGGTAATCCTTAGATTCCCACATAGATATGACGGGCTTAGACTTCTAATAGATCCCTCTCTCCAAAAAAACTGGTCACTTCCATCAGGAACATCATCATAAAGCCTCTTGTGGGCCTCTCCAGGACCTTTCCCTCATTGTAGAGACCTTTTCCTCCAAAGGAGGCTGGGTCAACCTACTCTGCCACTTGAGGAAGGAAGAATGGTCCTAAAATGAGTGCATCCTAGAATGCTCCTAGCTGTGACCATGGACTGCCAGATCAGACTAACAGAGAATCAGAAGTTACACAAGATCCTGTGCTAAATAGGAATATATACAGACCCTAGAAAAAAAATGGTCAAATAAATAGTTATAGAAATACTTAACCCATGTCTGCAAACTTAAGTGAACTGCTGTAGCTTACAATGGAAGGATTGGGGATTCAGAACTGGTGGTGGGAACTGTATGGAATTGCACCCCTGTTATCTTACTATCTTGTTAATCATTATTAAATCACTAATTTAAAAAAATCAAAAGAACATGGGTCTAATTTATAGATTCTTTATATGTGGGGGATGAGATAAAGTGGTTTTTCCTTATCTTTTCTTTGTTATATTAATTTATTGTATAGAGACAGAAAGAAATTGAAAGGGAAGGGGGTAGAGAAGGAATGAGAAAGAGAGACACCTGCAGTTGTTGTTAAAATTTCGGACGGCTCTTGCTGGCCGGTCTAGCTTCATGGCGGGTAACAGAGACGCGGAGACAACGGCTGGGCAGGGAAGCTGTATTTCTTTATTCAGGAACAACGATTCACAAACTAAGACAAACTAATCACCAAACAGAACTCGGCTGTCTCTTTGCGGCGGCACAAGCACTCTCTTACTCTGTAACTCGGGAACCCTCCAACTCTGGCACTCTGAAACTCTCGTACTTGAGAACCCTCTGAAACTCTGACACACTGGAACTCTCTCTTACTCTGTAACCCTGAAACTCTCGAACTCAGGAACTCCGGAACTCTGGCACTCTCCAACTCAGGAACCCTCTCCCGGGGTTACTTGGGGCGGGGCCAAGCAGGCCCGCGAAATTAACAGGACTGATCCAATTCTTTTGGGGGGGGCTAGAACAAACCAATGTAAAGCATACGACAATTCCCCCTTTTCTTTTTAACTAAATGACTATAGTATCAAGGGTGTGGGGTGAACAGAAACATATATAACAAAAACCAGCATGTTGCCAAGGGAAGGCCTGAGGGGGCCATATCTGAAAAAAAAACATTTCTTGCCTCTGGGGGGCTACTTGCCTCGATGGGCAATTGCATGGGGGCGGGGAACGGCCTAGAGTCCCACAGGCAGCTGGCTGCAACTTACTTACTATGAAACAAAACTTGTTATTAGCATATCTACTGCACGATCCAACGTTTCTAATAGAGAAGGAATTTGAGACTTTTACATATCAACAACGTCTTTTAACCTTTTGTTACACCCATTCAAGATGGAGACACACCCTAGGTGTGGGCCGGAGAGGAAACCTCAGGCATGAGAATAATTAGCATAGCCATTGTGCAATCTACCATTTCTAATAGAGAAGGTAGTGTTTTACATATCAACAAGTCTATTTAACCTTTTGTTTAGACCAACTTAGTTAAAATATATTGATTGTTAACTAATTTTTACCTTAGACTTTAAATGTAAGTTAATTTTATCTTTATGAGAATTACATTGAAAACCTTTTTCATTTAACTTTGACTAGTAAGAATTTAGCCTTAAAGCAACTGTTTACCAAACTTTAAACATACACATAAACATGGTCATTAATACACAAGGAGAGAAACCTTTGTTACGAAGACATGTCATTTTAAACACGAATTTAAATCTGTACTGTCTTAGTTGTTTGGGGGGGGGGGTTTCACCATCCGGAGGTGGCTTCCCGCGCAGCTTCACTTTTAGGAATTGCAGGTTGCGATCTCTGCACAAATCTCTGCGTACTCCAGCTTGTCTGCCTTCAGACCGGACCGGCGGCTAGAGATCTCGTGTGCCCAGTTTCGGCAGGGAGCCCGGGGGTCCGGGAGGCCCGGGATGGTTCCAGAATTCATAGAAAGAGGGCAGGCAGGCCAGCTTTGCAGAAGGCGTGGGCCTAGGTGCCCAGGGGTGGCGGCCATGATAGGCCTCCGCAGCCCTGCCCCATGGCCCTGCCATGTCTGCTGCCCTGCTCGCAGTGGCCGAGCAGCGTGGAGGGATCACACGTCCAGACGTCCAGAGCCCTGCGCCATGCGGTGGAGAGCCGGCTCCTGTGGGCTGGCCTCGAGCTCTTGCATGTTGGCATCGGGCTCCAGCATGTTGGCATTGGGCTCCTGGGGCTTTTGTGTGCTGGCGTCGGGCTCCTGCGGGCTGCGGGGCTGCGGGGCTGCGGGCGCGGTGCGCAGGGTTGTCTGGGTGCAGCCGGCTGGCTGGCTGTTTAACCAGGTGGAAACGGCAGCTCCGCGCCTCGCCTCCCTCCCGCTGGCTCTTCCCGCTGGCTGTTCTGAGTTCGCCCGAGCGAGTGGAAACCACAGAGTGGTCCAGAGATAAATGTTCCAGAAACAGCAAAACAGTCTCGTGAAGAAAGAGCAGAGGCCTTTGGAGATCTCTTCACAAGCAGAAGAGAAGGCCATAGTACATAGGTAGCCAAATTGTCTTTACTTATCTGAGAGATGCGCAGGTCAGATCCACATGGGTGCCATTTGTTGTTAAAATTTTTCGGACGGCTCTTGCCGGGCTGGCTTGCTTCACGGCGGGTAACAGAGACGCGGAGACATCGGCTGGGCAGGGAAGCTGTATTTCTTTATTCAGGAACAACGATTCATAAACTAAGACAAACTAATCACCAAACAGAACTCTGCTGTCTCTTTGCGGCGGCGCAAGCACTCTTTCTTTTACTCTGGAACTCAGGAACCCAGGAACTCTGTCTCTCTGGCACTCTCTCTTACTCTGTAACCCTGAAACTCTCGAACTCAGGAACTCAGGAACTCTCGGACTCAGGAACCCTCTCTTACTCTCGAACTCTGAAACTCTCACACTCTCGAACTCAGGAACCCTCTCCCGGGGTTACTTGGGGTGGGGCCAAGCAGGCCCGCGAAATTAACAGGACTGATCCAATTCTCTTGGGGGGGGGCTAGAACAAACCAATGTAAAGCATACGACATGCAGTACTGCTTAACCACTTATAAAGCTTTTCCCCTGAAGGGTGGGTGACTTGAACCAGGGTCCCTGTGCACTGTAGTGTATGCTCAACCAGGTATGCCACCACCTGGTCCATCTCCCTGTTTTAAGAGTTTTCATGTTGTATGTCTGATATTGAAGAGCATGAAGTTTTTATTTTGTAATTACTATGTTAAATTGATTTTTGTACATGGTATGATTCAGAGGTTGTTCCCTCTGCTTTTAGCTGCAAACACACACACACACACACACACACACACACACACACACTTTTTGCAGGTACTTCCAAGGGGCTCCCAAGAGGACAAGTCACTAGGATACCTGCCAAGCCTGGAATTGTTTCCAGGAGTCATGAGCAGCCAAGTTCAATTCAGTTTTGAACTCCTGCATGAACTACAATCAATCACGGGGTCATCTCAAGTGCACAGGAAATCTATCAGTCTGAGTCTTCACTATACCTGGTGCTGTGACTCACAGTGGGGCCAAATTATAAGCAAACTAAAGGGTGAGGAGGATACTTACTCTAAGGCCTAGGTAGGGTACTTCACTGCATGGAGACACCCCCAAAAGCACCCCTAAAGCTTGGGGGAGGCAGAGAGAACTGGAGCCAGAGGACTTCCCACAGGAGATGACACTCTGATCATGCCATGGATAGAGGAGAGTGAGGATAGAATGAGGAAGGGGGTGTTGCAGGCTGCAAGAAGGGCCTGGCTGACCATCATTGTCATTGTTTTTGTTTGTCATTTCTGGGTACAAAGTGCAGTGAATGAATGGTCACAGCTTTATCACAACTAATAAGTGATTTGCTCACAAGTCAAGCCAAGATCCTCCCCTGAGCAAAGGTTCAGGCCTAGACCAGTCAGCAGTGGGTGGGAGCCCGGGCAAGGCATGGAAAAAGCCATTGGTCTGGGCAGGCACCTTGGTGACTTGTTAAGGCATGTGTCTGGGATTTTTTTTTAAGTTTTTTTTTTATATTTTTTTATTTTCCCTTTTGTTGTCCTTGTTGTGTCTGGGATTTTTTTTAAAAAAAAATTATGTACTGAGAGAGGAGAGGAGAAATAGAGCATCACGTTGGCACATGAAGTTCCAGAGATCAAATTTGAGACCTCAAGCTTCCAAATCCTATTCTCTACCTGCTGTACCACCTCCCAAGCAACTATTTCTGGAATTAAAAAAAAAAACAGTTATTGAGACAAAGTCCATAGACTATAAAATTTGCCATTTTCTGGGAATCTGGATAGATCTGCCAATGCCCATGTCCAGTAGAGAAGCTATTACAGAAGCCAGACCAGCACCTTCTGCACCCCATAATGACCCTGGGTCCATGCTCCCAGAAGAATAAAGAATAGGAAAGCTATCAGGGGAGGGGACTGAATATAGAGTTCTGGTGGTGGGAACTGTATGGAATGGAATTGTACTCTTATCCTACAATCTTGACAATTATTATTAAATCAATAATTTAAAAAAATGTCATTTTAGGGGGGCAGACAGTGGCACATTCACTTAAGCACACATATTACCAAATATTACCTGGGTATTACCATGGTTTGAATCCCTGGTCCCCACCTGTGGGGGGCAGAATACTTCACAAGTATTGACTACTTAGTCAGGTAGGTCTACAGATGTCTATTTTTCTCTCCCTCTCTCTATCTCCCTGTCCTCTTCCATTTTCTCTCTGTCCTATCTAATAAAAACTAGGGGAAAAAACTAGAAAGGAAAAAAAAAAGGCTGCTGGGACACTGAGCCCCAGTGATAATCCTCGTGGCAATAAAAAATAATAAATATATATTCACCATTTTGGAGTAAACAACCCAGTGACCTTCAGTTTGTTCAGTTCCTGGAACCTCCTTGATCCAAATCCAGATATTCCTACAGCACCACAGCAAAAAATAAATAAATAAAAGGAAAAAAAAAAAGAAATAAAAACACTATTTTGTCCTGATGAACCTACCCATTTCAGAAGGTTTGTTAGAACAGGATCATGGCATAAGAGGTCATCTGATGTATGGAAATTTGACTCCTTTGGCATCTGATTCCTTTCACTTAACATAGAGTTTTTGAGGTCTACCCCTGTTACGGCACATTATCATGTCTTTTATGAGTGAGTAATAATCTTTTTGAATAAATGGAAGCTAGCTACGTTTTAAAAGATGTATTAACAAGAGAAAGAGACAGCCAGAACATCACTCCGGTATATGCAGTGCTGGAGACTGAACTTAGGACCTCATACATGCAAACCCATGCTCTTCTAGTAAGCCAGCTCCCCAGCTATCTGAATAATCTTGTACTGTCTGCATATGTCACGACTGTTTATCTGTTCACCCACTAACTAGCACCATCCCCATTGTTTCACTGTTCTGAACATTCTGGGGTGTATATTTGTTTGGGAAGCTGTTTTCAGTCCTCTTTGGTCAATACCTCAGAGCAGAATTGCTGGGTCCTTAGGTAACTCCAGACTTAACACAGGATTAACTACTGAGCTACTTTCAACTGTGCCTGCACCACTTGACATTTCCAACTGTAATACCGAGGCTTCTAGTTTTTCCACACCTTCCACCAACACTTGCTATTGTCCTCTTTTTTAAATACAACCAGCCTAGTGGCTGCGGTCACATTTCTGGGATCATGCCGTTAAGTGTACCCACGGTGGCTAAAAAAAACTGTGAGAGCACACCAGAAGGAGGCAAAGGAAGGTATGCTCAGACACCTGGCCCCAGGGGGGTCCTCGGATCTCTCTCAGGGTGTCACCATTGGGTGCAGACAGGCTGCACAAACACAGAATGTGACAGGGACACCAGCCTTGAGGGGGTTATTTCAACATCCTCAGCCTACGTATTCTAAAAGAAATTGGCACAGCTATGTTCATTACAGCACTACTGACAATAACCAAGATAAAGAAATCCTGGAACATGATGGCAGAGGAGGACCTAGTGGGGGTTATATTGTTATGTGAAAATGTTATGCATGTACAAACTATTGTATTTTACTGTCAACTGTAAACCATTAATCCCCCAAAAAGAAATTTTAAAAAAAGATAAGAAAACAACACAAGTGCCCAACTACAGATGAATGGATTAAGAAGTGGTAGCCTGGGAGTCAGGTGGTAGTGCAGCAGGTTAAGCGTAGGTGGCACAAAGTGCAAGGACCCGTGTAAGGATCCTGGTTGAAGCCCCCGGCTCCACACCTGCAGGGGGGGTCGATTCACAGGCAGTGAAGCAGGTCTGCGGGTGTCTATCTTTCTCTCCCCCTCTGTCTTCCCCTCCTCTTTCCGTTTCTCTCTGTCCTATCTAACAATGACAACATCAGTAACAAGAATAACTACAATAAAATAAGGGCAACAAAAAGGAAATAAATTTTTTTTAAAAAAAAAGAAGAAATGGTAGTCTCCCCCCTCAGGGGCAATTTCTTTCCCTTTTGTTTTTTAAGATAAAATATTCAGAGCCAAAAAAATGGTAGTCTATATGCACAACGGAACACTACTCAGCTATGAGAAAAATGAAATTTCACCTTTTGCTACAGCAGGAATGGAAATGGAAGTTGCTAAGCTAAGAGAAACAGACAAGTAGAAGGACAAATACCAATGACTTCATTTATAATGTGGGATGTAGAAAAAGCAAACAAAGGAATCAAGTCAAATGAAAGCAAACCCTTGGACTATGGTTGAAGAATCAAGGTCATTGAAGAGCGAGAGTGTAGGAGGTACTGGAGGGGGCTCAATGGACTCTAGTCGAGGGATACTGGTACTTTAGAAGAGAGGAGGGTGGTCCGGGAGGTGGCACAGTGGATAAAGAAAGCATCAGACTCTCAGGCATGAGGTCCTGAGTTCAATCCCCGGCAGCACATGTACCAGAGTGATGTCTGGTTCTTTCTCTCACTCCTCCTATCTTTCTCATTAATAAATAAACAAAAATATTAAAAAAAAAAAGAGAGAGGAGGAAGCCTGCCCCATAAACAGTCTTGTAAACCATTAGTTCTATAAATTTCTCTAGTAAATAGATAAACAACTTGAGTCTTAGTTGTCTTATCTATAAGACAGGCATGAATCAGTGTCTTTCCCAAACAAGCCAGAACCTGCAGAGACTGGCAAGTCTGACTCATGCTGGCTTTGGCTAAAGAGAATGTGTGGCATTGCCCAGTCAGAGAGCATGGTATATGTTCCCCTCAATGAGAACTCCAAAGTAATTCAACCAGTGGTCAAGTGAGGACGAGTCATCAGGTAACTCCCACTTGTGCAGTGGAATTGCTTTCTGTCAGAAGAGAAGACAGGAACTCCAACTCTGGCTAAAGACCAATAGTTAAAAGGTTAGGGGGTGGAGGGGAAGGCAAGGGGAGTCATATTTAGTGGGCCTATTTATCTAATCCTTTTTTCTTTTTTTTATTGGGTAGGGAGAGTAGGGGTGGGAGTACATCATCTCTGGGGCTTCACTGCTGCTGGCTGACTTTTTCAGTTAGAGACAGAGAGGCAGAGGGAAACAGGGAAGCTTCCTTCAGTGTAATAGGGGTCAAGTTTGAATGTGGGTGACACGCATGGCAAAGGAGCACACTCACTACCCACAAAAGCTGTTTTGCCTGCTCCATCATTTCTTTTCTTAGTGCTGATATTTACACGGCTCTTCTTACCACTTGTTGGGGTCATAAATGTTTAGAGACTTGACTTCCTGAAATTTTACTGGAGCCGTCCTTCCTTCCAGCTGTGAGGGCATGCCCCTCCTCTGCCCAACCCCTGCAGGATCTTTCTTCCTTTTTTTTTTTTTTTTTCAGTGATTTAATGATTGACAAGACTGTGGGATAAAATACAATTCAATTCCCACCACCAGAGTTCTGTATCCCACCCCACGGCCTCCCCATTAGGAGTTTCCCCTATACTTTATCTCTCTGGGAGTATGGACCAAAGATCTTTATGGGGAGAATAAGGTGGAAGGTCTGGCATCCGTAATTGTTTTTCTGCTGGGCATGGGCGTTGACAGGTCAATCCATACTCCCAGACCGTTCTTATCTTTCCCTAGTGGGGCAGGGCTCACCCTGCATGATCTTTAGAGTCCCAAGTGTTGAAATCCTCCCAGATAGGAGCAGAATCTGTTTTCAATCTGTTTCCTGAGTTGAGCAAAGACAATCCCAAAGGAACCACAAAAAGAATAGGAAAGTTCCTTCCTCCCTCACCTGCTCAGATGATTAAAAAATGCACCTGAGGTGACAGAGGACCTAATGGGGGTTATTGTTATGTGGAAAACTGATAAATGTTATGCATATACAAACTATTGTATTTACTGTCGACTGTAAAACATTAATCCCCCAATAGAGAAATTAATTAATTAAATAAATAAATAATGCACTTGGGTGGAGGGTAGATAGCATAATGGTTATGCAAAGAAACTTTCATGCCTGAGGCTCCAAAGTCCAAGGTTCAATCTCCACCCACCCCCAACCACCATAAACCAGAACTGAACAGTGTTCTGGTGTAAAAAAAAAAATGTGCCTGGGACTTCTAGGCAGGACTGGGACTAGGGGCAAAGAGAGTTCTGTGTCCCCATTCCCTCCACTGGAAACTACAGTTGTTCTCACAAGGTCAGAGATATGAGCTAACTATTAATTCTTTTTTTTTTTAATTTCCTTTTGTTGCCCTTGTTGTTTTATTTTTTTGTAGTTATTATTGTTTTCGTCATTGGTGGATAGGACATAGAGAAATGGAGAGAGGAAGGGAAGACAGAGAGGGGGAGAGAGAGACACCTGCTTCACTGCCTGTGAAGTGACTCCCCTGCAGATGGGGAGCCAGGGGCTCGAACTGGGATCCTTAGGCCGGTCCTTGCACTTTGTGCCACCTGCACTTAACCCGCTGCGCTACAGCCCAGCTCCCGACTATTATTTCTCTGTCTGTCCTAAGATCTTGTGGTGCTGCTAACAATTCACAGAACAAATGGGAAATGTACATTCACTTCATGCGAGGAGCACTGTGTCCCACTCCAAACCAAGGTCCTCACTCTGAAACCTGCTTCCAACTGCTACGAGCTAACACACAGTGAGCTGGAGGGGCACCTGCTATTTAAGAAAATAAATATTGGCCTCTGGTTTTCAGCTGCTTTCAAACTAGAAATAGCCAACCACATTAGTAGCAGTATGGAATTTGTCTTCTTCATTCCACATGTAACTATGAAAAAGTCTTTGCAGGACCACTATGGGGGGGACAGCCCCACAGCCCAAGGGTCCCATCCTATGACTTACACTGAAATGTATCAAAAGCTAAAATAGGAGGAGAGACCTGGAAAGTAGACAGTAGGTGGAGCAGAAGACTTGCAGGCATGAGATACTGACTTTGATCCTCAGCACAGTGTGTGCCTCTGGTTCTCACCCCCCCACCACACACACACACACACACACACACACACACACACATTAATAAATAAACATTTATAAAATAAAACTCAATAGACTGATGGCTGGATAGAGGGTTAGGAAAATGAGTTGGGGCAAGAGAAGACAACCCCAAAGGAACCACAAAAGGCAAATGAAGCAAACTAAGTAAAATGCTCGCTGTAGAAGCTAAGTGGTGGGTATGTGGGGTTTTGCTATAGCATTTTCCCCATCTTCCTGTTGAAATCTTCTGTATCTGAAAATTGTCCTTAAGAAAATGTGGGAAAGAGAGAGCTACACTACTTTTTTAAGGGTCTAAATGCTATCTATCAAAGCCTCTCCTATTTTCACTCCCCTCCCCTCCACCCCACCGACATGCAGCATCTCCCAGAAACGGAGACAAGAGTCATCTGCTCTCCGTGTCAAGGTGACCTTTGTAGATGTGACTCTACACACACACACACACACACACACACACACACACACACACACACATCTAATCTGGGCATGCCCGGATTCCATTGTGCCTCATCTACATGGGGAGTGGACACCCCAGCCGTGTATTCCCAGAGCCCTTCCCAACCAAGCCTCTGCACCTTGGTTCCTGCTGCCCACCTGCCCTAGTCTCCCCCAGTTGCCTCCACATCAATAAGAGACCTCTCAGAAACTTGCTTGGGGTGTATTTACCTCTGGAGTCTACACAAGTCCCCACAGAAGTAGGATCAGGGCAGTACTGTTGGTGGGTCATTGTGGGAGCCTGGACCCCAAGGCTCCATTCACTTAACTACTCAGCCACTCCCTGTCTGCTACCCAGGTCACCGGAGTGCATGTTCTCAAAGCCCTGGTATCAGGACTCTGTGAGCTAAGTCCAAAACTGAAGGCTGTACCTCAAAGGGTATGAGAGCACTGAGGTGGCGGCTTAGATGAGGAGGCAAACAGAATATGGTGCAACTCAAACCAAGTCCCCAGTAATGAGATATCGCTGATGTTTTCCCTACAGCATTGCTATGCTGGCGTAAATCTTGTTGAATATTAAGCTTTGAACTCAACTTGGCATTAGAACTATAACAAGCTCATATTATAATCAGATTAGTAGCAAGCAACTCACTCCAGGGTCATGCCACCAAGGTTAAATCTACTATATGACAGTTTCCATTTTTTCACAAGTATTCAATGAAGGAAAACCTAAAAGGCAGTTACTTGGTGGTGCACCTGGTTGAGTGCACATGTTGTAATGAGCCAGGACTGGGTTTGAGCCCCTGGTCCCCATCTGCATGGGCAAAGCTTTGTGAGTGGTGAAGCAAAGCTGCGGGCATCTGTCTCTCTTCCTATCTCCCCTCCCCTCTTGCTTTCTGGCTGTTTCTATCCAATAAATAAATAGTGATATTTTAAAAAAGAAAAGAAAAGAAAGAAAAATTCCAAGAGAAAAAGAGGCAGTTATTTGCATGCCCAGATCTTTAATTTAGCAAACAGTAGGCCCCATAGGAGCTGATGAAACAAACAGGCTCATACTTGCTCGCTTTTCTTAAGGACTTAACTCAAACCCAAAGCAGAAAAAACTACTTTAGCAATCACAGAGGCTAGGAATTTTCAAATGCTTCCCAGGAAGGAGGCTTAGTGGTCTAAGAAATAGGGAGTAGTTCTTTTTTCTTCTTTCTTTCTCTCTCTATATATTATACTACATGTATATGGGGCCAACTGATTGAGCACACATGTTACAAAGCACAAGGACCCAGGTTTGAGTCCCTATCCCCACCTACAGGGGGAAAGCCTCATGAGTAGTGAAGCAGGTCTGCAGGTGTCTCTCTGTCTTTCTCCCTATCTCCCCCTTCCCTCTTGATTTCTGGCTGTCTACCCAATAAATAAAGACAATATAAATAAATTTTTTTATTTTTTTATTTTTTCCCTTTTTTTGCCCTTGTTGTTTAGTGTCATTGTTATTACTGTTGTTGTTGTTGCTGTCATTGGTGGATAGGACAGAGAGAAATGGAGAGAGGAAAGGAAGACAGAGAAGGGAGAGAAAGATAGACACCTGCAGATCTACTTCACCACCTGTGAAGCGAACCCCCTGCAGGTGAGGAGCTGGAGGTTCGAACCAATATCCTCACAATGGTTCTTGTGCACTTAACCCGTTGCTCCACCACCTGGCTCCCAATAAATATTTTTTAAAAGCACACACACACATATATATAATAGTTCCACACCACATTGCTCCTAGTTGTATAACATAATTACACATTTTCACTACCATAATTAAGAAGTGCTTAGACAAAAAGCAGTTCCACCTTCAGACTAGATGATTATAAGTTTAATAGTTCATGTTCCACATCACCAAGGACAGAAATTAAAAATTAAAAAAAACAGTAAACAGTAAAGCAGTGTGGCAATTGAGCAAAAACAGGCACTCAGACAGACTAGAGAGCCCAGAAATAAACCCATACATATATGAACACCTGATAAATGACAAAGGGGCCAAAAGCATTCAACGAGGAAAAGAAGGTCTCTTCAAAAAAGAAAAGAAGGGCTAGATAGCATAATGATTATGCAAAGAGACTCTTGTGCCTGAGGCTCCAAAGTACCATGTCCAATCCCCCGTACCACCATAAACCAGAGCTGAACAGTGCTCTGGTTAAAAACAAGAGAGAGAGAGAGAAAGAAAGGAAGAAAGGAAGGAAGGAAGAAGGAAAGAAAGAGAGAAGGAAAGAAAAAGAGGGGCAGGGGTAGATAGCATAATGGTTATGCAAACAGACTGTCATGCCTGAGGCTTCGAAGTCCCCTGTATCACCATTAAACCTGAGTTGATCAGTGCTCTGGTAAAAAAAAAGAAAGAAAGAAAGAAAGAAAGAAAGAAAGAAAGAAAGAAAGAAAGAAAGAAAGAAGCAAATAAAGAGACAAAGAAGGAAAGATAGAAAAGAAAAAAGGTCTCTTCAACAAATGGTGTAGGGAGAACTGCTCAGCCACATTTAGAAAAATGAAGCTAGACCATCTCATAAGATCATACACCAAAATAAACTCAGAATGGGTCAAAGACCTGGATCTTTGACTTGCAATGATTAAAATAAAATAAAGTAAAATAAAATAACAGAAGAAAATATTGGTGTAATACTTCAGGACCCTACACTATGAACTTTTTTTTTTTTTTGTCTCCAGGGTTATTGCTGGGGCTCAGTGCCTGCACTACAAATTCACTGCTCCTGGAGGCCATTTTTCCCCCATTTTATTGCCCTTGTTATTACTATTGTGGTTATTGCTGCTGGATACGACAGAGAGAAATCGAGGGAGGAGGGGAAGACATAGAGCTGGAGAGAAAGATAGACACCTGCAAACCTGCTTCACCTCTTGTGAAGGGAACCCCCTGTAGGTGGGGAGCCAGGGCTCAAACCAGAATCCTTACGCCAGTCCTTGTACTTCGTGACATGTGCACTTAACCCGCTGTACTACCACCTGACCCCCAGAACCCTAACACAAAAAAATGTATTTGAGGGAGTCGGGCTGTAGCGCAGCGGGTTAAGCGCAGGTGGCGCAAAGCACAAGGACCGGCATAAGGATCCCGGTTCGAATCCCGGCTCCCCACCTGCAGGGGAGTCGCTTCACAGGCGGTGAAGCAGGTCTGCAGGTGTCTATCTTTCTCTCCTCCTCTCTGTCTTCTCCTCCTCTCTCCATTTCTCTCTGTCCTATCCAACAACGACAACAACAATAATAACTACAACAATAAAAAACAACAAGGGCAACAAAAGGGAATAAATAAATTAAATAAATATTAAAAAATGTATTTGAAGACTCAACCTCATGGGCAAGTGAAACTAAAACATGATTAAATAAGTGGGACTACATCAAATTGAAAAACTTCTACACAGTAAAAGAAGATTCCACAATGATAAAAAAAGGCAACCCCGGGGGGCTGGGGAGGCAGCATAATGGTTATGCAAAAAAGGCAACCCAGAAATTGGGGAGTGAAACTTGCATACTGCATATCTGACAAGCAATTGATATCAAATATCTATAAAGAAATCATACTTGGGGGACCAGATGGTGGTGCACCTGGCTGAGTGCACGTTACAATGCACAAGTACCTGGGTTCAAGCCCCCAGTCCCTACCTGCAGGGGGAAAGCTTTGCAAGTGGTGAAGCAGTGTTGCAGGTGTCTCTGTCTCTTCTTCTCTATCTCAATTTCTGGCTGTCTCTATCCAATAAATAAATAAAGATAATAAAATTAAAAAATTAAAAAGAAATCATACTTGGTAGCTACTCTCTACCCTAATCCCACTTTCTAGCCCCAGTCTCAACTTTAACACCATCTTCCACCTGCAGGTTAGCTATCAAGCTCCAGCAAAAATTACTAAAGTCATGGGCCCCTAGGAAAATACCTAAAATAGACTTCTTTTTCTTTTCTTTTTTTTTTAATATTTATTTTCCCTTTTGTTGCCCTTGTTGTTTCTCACATTGCTGTTATAGTTATTATTGTTGTTGATGATGATGATGTCATCATTGTTAGATAGGACAGAGAGAAATGGAGAGAGGAGGGGAAGACAGAGAGGGGGAGAGAAAGACAGACACCTGTAGACCTGCTTCACCACCTATGAAGCAACTCCCCTGCAAGTGGGAAGCCAGGGGCTTGAACCGGGTTCCTTACGCTGGTCCTTGTGCTTTGCGCCACATGCACTTAACCTACTGTGCTACCACCCGGCTCCCCTAAAATAGACTTCTAACTTCTCTCCATCCTAAGATATGTATTTCCATCTGCCCTATTCCTACTTTATGGTTTCTGCTTATTAAACATTTTGTCCTGATTTATATCTTACCATCTTTTAATCACCAAGTTGCAGATGCTACTATGATTCCATCCTAACCTCCCTGGGCGTAAGAAGACCTCACTGATGTATCCCAGAACCTCACCTCTCCAGTGCCCTACCCCTACCCTACTAGAGAAAGATAGGAACATGCTGGGGAGTATAGATCAGCCTGCCAACTTCTGGGTCCAGTGGAGAAACAATTACAGAAGTCAGAACTCCACCTTCTGCACCCTATAGAGAATTATGATCCATATTCCAAGAGGGGGAGAAATATTATGGGAAGATGACAAGAGGGCCATGAACTACAATTCCATCAGAACCCAGAGAGAGAAGACGAAAAAGGAAGGACATTCAGAAGTAGCAATAGGTGTAAGTGTCACTTAGAAAGAAGAGAAGGGACTTCTAGAGGCTGGGCTATGGAGCAGCAGCAGCTGTGTTTCTCTCCTCTCCCGGGTCAACTAGTAATACCAAAGGAGACCACATGGGACCGAAACAAGACAGGACTAGAATGACTTCAGGAACCCACCAAATCACCAGTGAGTGCAAACACATGTGGCCCATGGACAGAGAGGAGCCTAGGGAGAAATTAAGTGGCTGGTAATAGTCTGGCAGTTTACCAGTTGAGACACCACCTCCAGTCTGTTTCACCAACAAAAAGATGGCTGAAGAGAGGAGAGGACTCCCCTAAGACTCACCAAATGCAACTGTGAGTCTCCATTGCCACTGCCCTCAGAATCTGGAGCAGCAGGGGTGGGGAGGTCCTGTGCTGACACCAGGGGACAGAGAACAAGGAAACTCAGGAGATTTATACCTCAGTGGCCTAGCAGGGGGGGCTGTGAAAGTCTCTTTGCATAACCATTGGATTATCTCTGCCCCACCCTGCTTTATCTCTTGGTCAGAAGTCAGTGATTAAGCTAAGAAGCCTAGTTATAGTTTAAAAGCCCTCAGGCTCGCATAGCCTACAGGGAAGAAAAAGCACAAAAGAGGCTTTTAAGACACTGTGCTCCAACTCAGGGATTAAAATAATATTGAACAACTGTCAATTTCCACAACTGTGAAACCTTTAATTACTTTACTTAGACACAAGTCAATCCAGGCAAGAGTGATCAGTAATTTGAAAAGTACTGAGAGAGGGACCTCATAACATACTATATAAAATGGTTAAACCAACAAGAAGAAATATTGGAGAAATTAACCAGGACAAGAGTCCTGCTAATGGAGCCGAAATCAGGGAGTCCAGAGATTCACAAACAGACATGATGGGCCTAGACCTCAAATAAATCCCTCTCTCCATTGTTACTGGTCATTTCTATCAGGAACAACACAATAGACCTCTTTGTGGGCCCCCATAGGACCTTGCCCTCAACTTGGATCAACAATGGTAGAGAATGTTCCATCCTCCCAGGAGGATGGACAGCATACTTTATGCTATACCTGAGGAAGATGGGTTGATACTGGGACAGCTTGGAATATTCCTACTCCTGACCACAGAATGTGAGCTCAGATCTAGAAGGATACAAAGGTCACATAGGCTCCTAAGATGAATATGGGTCCCAGATTACATAAAATCAATGGGGTTTACAGTCAACAATATTTATACCCCTTTCCCATATTAGGGAGCTACTCTCTTCCCTGATCCAGCTTTCTGGTCCTTTTTACAGCCATGACATCATCTCCCCAGACAATAACTTGGATCCACCTGCATATCAGATTTCAGGCTCAGGAGAAAAAAAATTTTAAAAAAACTAGTATAGCCATAGGATCTTTGGAATACAACTAAAATGTGCCTAGTAGCTATCTACAAAATGGAAGAGGACCCCCAACTCTTCATCTGCACTATTCTAGCCTTTAGGTCCACAACTGGTCATCAATTTGTTTGGCTTTGTATGTTAACTTTCTTTTCAGCCACCAGGTTCCAGATGCTAGCATGATGCCAACCAGACTTCTCTGGACAGACAACCCTACCACTATGTACTGGAGCTCCACTTCCCCAGAGCCATTCCACACTAGGGAAAGAGAGAGACAGACTGGGAGTATGGGTCAACCTGTCAACGTCCATGTTCAGTGGGGAAGCAAATACAGAAGCCAGACCTTCAGCCTTCTGTACCCCAAAATGACCTTGGGTCCATACGCTCAGAGGGTTAAAGAATAAGAAAGCTATCAGGGGAGGGGAAGGGATACAGAGTTCTAGTGGTGGGAACTGTGTGGAGTTGTACCCCTCTTATAGTTTAGTCAATGTTTCCTTTTTTATAAATAAAAAAAATTAAGAGTCCAGCTATAAGCCCCGCAAAGGTTGAAGCACAAAATAATGAGGTCAACATCCAAACACTAGTTGAGGAAATAATCACAGAAGTGAGTAAATAATTTGAAAGAATTGTCATCAGAAATGCAGAAACAACAAATGAAACTCTGGAAGAAAACACTAATTATCTCAAGGATATTAAAGAACTGAAAGCTGAAATAGCTGACACAAAGAAGTGGAAAGATATTCCATGTTCATGGGTTGGAAGAATTAACATCATCAAAATGAACATACTAATCAGATCCATATACAAATTTAATGCTATCCCCATCAAGACCCCAACCACATTTTTAGGAGAATAGAACAAATGCTACAAATGTTTATCTGGAACCAGAAAAGACCTAGAATTGCCAAAACAATCTTGAGAAGAAAGAACAAAACTGGAGGCATCACACTCCCAGATCTCAAATTGCATTATAGGGCCATTGTCCTCAAAACTGCTTGTTACTGGAACATGAATAGACACACTGACCAGTGGAATAGAATTGAGAGCCCAGAAGTAAGCCCCCACACCTATGGATATCTGATCTCTGACTAAGATGCCCAGACTATAAAATGGGGAAAGCAGAGCCTCTTCAACAAATGCTGTTGGAAAAAATCGGTTGAAACATGCAGAAGAATGAAACTGAATCACTGTATTTCACCAAATACAAAAGTAAATTCCAAGTGGATAAAGGACATGGATGTTACAACAGAAACTATCAGATACTTAGAGGAAAATATTGGCAGAACTTTTTTCCACATAAATTTTAAAGACATCTTCAATGAAATGCATCCAATTACAAAGAAGACAAAGGTAAACATAAACCTATGGGACTACATCAAATTAAAAAGCTTCTGCACAGCAAAAGAAACCACTACCCAAACCAAGAGACCGCTCACAGAATGGGAGAAGATCTTTACATGCCATACATCAGACAAGAGGCTAATAACCAAAATATATAAAGAGCTTGCCAAACTCAACCACAAGAAAACAAATAAACCCAGCCAAAAATAGGGAGAGAACATGGACAGAATATTCACTACAGAAGAGATCCAAAAAGCCGAAAAACACATGAAAAAATGCTCTAAGTCTTTGATTGTCAGAAAAATGCAAATAAAGACAACAATGAGATACCACTTAACTCCTGTGAGAATGTCATACATCAGAAAAGGTAACAGCAGCAAATGCTGGAGAGGGTGTGGGGTCAAAGGAACCCTCCTGCACTGCTGGTGGGAATGTCAGTTGGTCCAACCTCTGTGGAGAACAGTCTGGAGAACTTTCAGAAGGCTAGAAATAGACCTACCCTATGACCCTGCAATTCCTCTCCCGGAGATATATCCTAAGGAACCCAATACACCCATCCAAAAAGATCCGTGTACACATATGTTCTTGGCAGCACAATTTGTTAATAGCCAATGTTGTTTATTTTGGGGGCTTCAGCAGGCCAGGCATCGCTGGGGAGCCAGAGATGACCCGAACTGCCCCTGCGGCTACAGACAGACTATGACCCACATAGTCAACGACTGCCACCTCTCCAGATTCAAAGGAGGTCTCAAAACTTTACATCAGGCTCAACCTGACACTGTTGACTGGCTACGGAAGAAGGGCAAACGCTAGAAGAAAAAGCAGGCCAGGCTAGCTTCACAGGCGGGTAACAGAGATGACCAGAGACATACGGCTGGGCCAGGAAGCTGTATTTCTTTATTCAGGAAAAATGATTCATAAACTAACCCAAACTAATCACCAAACAGAACTCTCCTGCCTCCTTCCCCCGCGGCGGCGCCAAGAACTCTCGAACTCTGTCACTCTGTCACTCTGGAACTCTCTCAGGGTTCCTTGGGGTGGGGACAAGCAGACCCGCGAAAACTAGCAGGACTGAACCAATTTTCTTGGCAAGGGGAGAGCTAGAACAAAGCAATATAAAGCATACAACAATTCCCCCTTTTCTTTTTAACTAAATGACCACAGTATCAGGAGTGTGGGGTGAGCAGAAACCTATATCGTACAGGCATTTTTAAAAAAGAAGCTGGCACAAACATGGAGAAACATGTAAGCAAGTAACAAGAACCAGTGTGCTGCCAAGGGAAGGCCTGGGGGGGCCATTTTTTTGCCTCTGTGGACAAAACTTTATCAGCTTAAAAAAAAAATTTCTTGCCTCTGGGGGGCATACATGTCTCAACAGACATTTGCATGGGGGTGGGAACGGCCTAGAGTCCCAAAGGCAGCTGGCTGCAATTTACTTACTATGAAACAAAACTTTTCGTTAGCATAATCATAGCGCAATCTAACGTTTCTAATAGAGAAGGAATCTGAGACTTTTACATATCAACAACGTCTTTTTAACCTTTTGTTACACCCATTTAAGATGGAGACACACCATAGGTGTGCACAGGAAAGAAAACCTCAGGCATGAGAATAATTAGCATAGCCATTGTGTAATCTACCATTTCTAATAGAGAAGGTAATCAAGAGTTTTACATATCAACAAGTCTATTTAACCTTTTGCTACACCCACTTCTTCTTCTAGCGTTTGCCCTTCTTCCGCAGCCAGTCAACAGCGTCAGGTTGAGCCTGATGTAAAGTTTCGAGACCTCCTTTGAATCTGGAGAGGTGGCAGTCGTTGACTATGTGGGTCATAGTCTGTCTGTAGCCGCAGGGGCAGTTCGGGTCATCTCTGGCTCCCCAGCGGTGGAACATAGCGGCGCACCGGCCATGGCCTGTTCGATAGCGATTGAGGAGGGCCCAATCATAACATGCTAGGTCAAAGCCGGGTTGACACTTGCAGGGGTCTGTGATGAGGTGTTTGTTCTTTACCTCAGCTGACTGTCAACTCTGTTTCCAAGAGTCTGGAACAGAGAAGTTCAATGTAGGCATAGGGGACCAGATTGGGTGACGAGACGTCAAGCGTTGGACAGGGTAGGCGAAGATATCGCGTATATTGGCAGGTCCAGTTGAGCGTAGACGTGGGAAATGAACTTAGATGATGCCGCATCCCGACAAATATCTGGTGGGGCGATGTTGCTAAGAACTGGCAGCCATGGAACCGGGGTGGAACGGATGGTTCCAGAAATTATCCTCATGGAGAAATATAATTTGGAATCGACCAAGTGGACATGGGGGCTACGGAACCATACTGGGGCACAGTATTCTGCAGTGGAATAGCATAATGCCAGAGATGATGATCATAGTGTGGAAGCGCTCGCGCCCCATGAGGAGCTGGCCAGTCTTGCAATGATGTTATTCCTCGCGCCCACCTTTGCTGCAGTTTTTATGAGATGTTCGTGAAATGACAGAGTGCGATCGAGAGTAACGCCAAGATAGACTGGCTGGGCTTCATGCCGGATTCTCGTATCGCCAAGCTGCACATTAAGCTCACACGAGGCCGAGGCATTGTGTAGATGGAAAACAGATGATACCGTTTTTGCAGTGCTAGGGATTAGTCGCCATTTTTTACAGTAATCAGAGACATGTCTTTCATGAGTGTTTCCTCGAGGATGTTGAACTTGGATGCCTGAGTTGCACAGCAGATGATCTGTGCAGATGAACTTCCTTGAAGAGGTTTCTGGGAAACCAAGATGTGGGACAGGAATGAAGTGAGCCACTTCTTTGCCGCGGGGCCCAAGTTAAGAATGAGTTCTGGGGTGATGTTATCATAGCCAGCAGCTGTTCCCGGTTTAACCCTCTTCAAAGCGTCTTCCAGTTCAGACAGTGTAAAGGGAGAGAGTTTTGGAGATGGACAAGATAACTGGAAGTGGGATGACCACTCATGGGAAATTTCTCTTTTCCAGACTGGGTCGATCTTAGCACATCCAACTTGAGTTAGGTGACTGGCCACTGAGTTTGGAGATACGGGAGGATGGGAGACGGGAGGGGGTTGGCTGCCGGCACCCAGACTATGAAGAAGCTTCCAGGCCTTCCTACTTGAGTGGGTGAAGTTCAGACTTTCCGTGAGTTGTTGCCAGTGGGCTTGGCTTGCTGCATCCAGGGAGGCAATGAGATGGTCAGCCACATCTGGGTCACCCGACTCATCATACTGCTTTAGTAGTTGCTCGCATTCAGCATCAAGACAAGGCATATAGTTAGCACATCTCCCACGAGGAATGGCTTGGGAAGCTGCTTTGAAGATGGCTTGGTGGAAGCGCCTGTAGGAATCTTCAGAGGGGATAGAGTTAATTGGAATTGCAGGAATAGATTTGTTGGTAATATCACTGAACAGATGCCAGTTTGTTTTCCGAAAGTTCCATCTTAGTTTCTCCGAGCACAGAATCAATGGGAGCTGGAGACCAATGTGGATGATAGCTGGGTGGTGATGACTGTGCAGGAAGATCTTGAGAACGTGTCTCGTAGCGGGAAAGGCTTGGCCGTTGACTGTGCTAATCCAGCACAGGTCAGGTGACGAGTCTTTATTCCATCTAGCACTGTGAAAAGAGCCTGGCTGTTTGGGATCGTATAATAGGGAGAGGTCATTCGCTGAAGCCCAGTCGGCTAAGCTAGAGCCGTCAGCACGAGTGGAGGAATATCCCCAGTCTTGGTGATGACTATTAAAGTCTCCAACGTAAACAGCTGGGTGATTCGGGCTAGGCAGGACCTCATTATCCCATGAGGCACTGGGAGGCTTATATACGTTGACGAGTTGAATAGTTCCAATAGTAATGGAGTCGTAGAAGGTAGAAGAGGCCGTATGGTAAACGTCCACAAGACACGATTTGGCGTAGATGGCTCGGCTGTGTTTAGGATGGAGATTATAGCATATTAAATCGAATCCACTGATGGTGAATCAAGCAGCTTCATCGACTTCACCCACTTAAGATGGAGACACACCTTAGGTGTGCGCAGGTTTTGTTTAGACCAACTTAGTTAAAATATATTGATTGTTAACTAATTTTTACCTCAGACTTTAAATGTAAGTTAATTTTATCTTTATGAGAATTACGTTGAAAAACCTTTTTCATTTAACTTTGTCTAGTAAGAATTTAGCCTTAAAGTTACTGTTTACCAAACTTTAAACACACACATAAACATGGTCATTAATACCCAAGGAGAGAAACCTTTGTTATGAAGACATGTCATTTTAAACACGAATTTAGATCTGTACTGTCTTAGCCCTTCACGCTGCTGGTTTTTTATAGACTGATCCTGAGTAATTCATAGACTTTACAGACTGTTGCCTTGAGGACTATACAATGCCAAATAGCCCCTCTGTTTGGTGGGTCATGCCCTCCCGCCTCCCCCTCATTATGTACCCTTGCCCTTCCCCCCCCAAACAGGGAATGTTCCTTTACACACCAATCCTTCCCTTCACTTCACACTGGCTTTTACTACTCCCTTACTTGTCCTTTCCTGTTTTGTTATATCATTTAGGTTTATGCCCAAAAGGTTTCTGCTCCATGATAGTCTTTTACAGACTTTGAACCATCTTATGCTATTACTAGATAGAAAGATAGAAAAGATGTAGAGATATTGTGAAGAGATGGTTGAGCAGGCTGCGCTTAAACCTATGAGATGAGTCTCTCCAGGTAAGTCTCTCTCTCTAAAGAGGGGTTGAGCACAAGAGGATGCATAAATCTCACAAGGTTGGCAGCCATTTAAGCCTTCCCTCCTCCACAGAAAGTCCTACATCTTACCACCTGAGCACGGCATTCCTTAAAAACATTTAAGCCTGCTCCATTCCATTTTTCTTTACTGTGCCGATTTAGATATAAAGGGATAGGAGGAGATGTTGCTGAGGAATTATTCTGATGCAGTCTCTGCCCCCAGGTTTTACTACGCCCCGTGAAATCCTAGCAGTGCCCCCTTCAACCAATCCTGGCCCCACAAGTCACCCCTGGTTGTCGCCCAATAAAAAGCCCCCTCACCCCCCCTCTCTGGGCTCTCGGCTCCCCCTCTCTCAGATCTCGCCCCCTTCTCTCGCCCCATGGTCAGGTAGTGGGGACGGCCATTGTCGGTTGACCCCATGTGGCCTGAGCCACCCCCCCATCCTATAATAAAGATTTGTGTACCCCTTTGCTCTGGACATCCACTCTCTTCTCCGCGGTGCAGCCCAACACCTGACCGCTACAACAAGCCAAAACCTGGAAGCAACCCAGGTGTCCAACAACAGATGAGTGGCTGAGCAAGTTGTGGTATATTTATACAATGGGATACTACTCAGCTATAAAAAACAGCGACTTCACTGTTTTCAGCCGATATTGGATGGGCCCTGAAAAATTCATGTTAAGTGAATTAAGTCAGAAACAGAAGGATGAGTATGGGATGATCTCACTCTCAGGCAGAAGTTGAAAAACAAGATCAGAAAATAAAACACAAGTAGAACCTGAACTGGAATTGGTAAAAGTAAAAGTCTCTGGGGTGGTTGGGGGGAGGAGAATACAGGTCTAAAAAGGATGACAAAGGACCTAGGGGGGTTGTATTGTTATATGGAAAACTGGGAAATGTTATGCATGTACAAACTATTGTATCTACTGTCGAATGTAAAACATTAATTCCCCAATAAAGAAATTTAAAAAAAAAAGAAAAAGGAAGAGAAGGGGAGCCAGGTGGTGGTGCACCTGGTTGAGTGCACATGTTGCAATGCTCAAGGACCTGGATTCATGCCCCTTGTCCCCACCTGCAGGGGGAAAGCTTTGCAAGTGGTGAAGCAGTGCTGCAGGTGTTTCTCTGTCTCTTTCCCTCTCTATCTCCCCCTTCTCAACTTCTGGCTGTCTCTATCCAATAAATAAATTTTAAAAAAAGAAAATAAAAAAAGAGAAGGCAGGACCATAGAAAAAATGGGTAAATATATATATATATATATAATAATAGCCCATATGTGCAACCTTGGGTGAACTACTGCAGTTTCCAATGGAGGGAACGGGGACACTCTGGTGGTGGGAATAGTGTGGGATTATATCCGTATTATCTCATGATTTTATAAGTTGATATTAAATCACTAATAAAATTTTTAAAAGAAATCACACAACTCAACAACAACAAAATAATAATAATAGCCCAACTAAAATCTGGAAAAAGGCTGGACAGTGGCACATCTGGTAAAGACCCGATTCAAGCTCCTGGTTCCTATATAGTCAGGGGACACTTCACAAGCGGTGAAACAGTGCTGCAGGTGTCAACTGGGAGGGAAGGGGGAGATTAAGAGAGGGAAAGAGAGACACCTGTGGCACTGTCTCACTACTCGTGAGGCTTCTCCCCTATAGGTGGGGACTGCGGGCTTGAACATGGGTCTTTGTGCATGGTAATGTGTATACTCTACTAAGTGAGCAATCACTCCACCCTGAATGATCTCATAATATTGTAAACCATTATTCATGAGCGGTGAAGGAAGTCTGCAAGTGTCTGTCTTCTCTCCCTCTCAGTCTCCCCCCTCCCTTCTCAATTTCTCTCCATCTTATCAACTAAAATAGAAGAAAAAAAGAAAAATTAAATAAACAAGTAAAACAATTCATGGTCAGCAGGAAGGAATGAGGAGAAATTTAACATCAAATAGGTGAGGACTTCATCTCTCCTCAAGCCTGTCTGTGAACTTGCATGCCTGGCCCTTCTGCCTCGGCACTGAGCTTCCTCTGATGAGACAATGGCTTGGACCCAGACCCCAGGCTCATGTGTAAAGACTCTGGAGTCACAGTGCCCTAGCCAGCATTATGTATTTCCACTGACACCATTATCTGTGTTTCCCCCACTGTTTCACATGTATTTTCTGATGATTAATATTCCCTCTGTAGGTTCACTTCTCTGTACCTAATCAGCTTTAATAAGGAGAGGAAGAGACAGAAAATAGTAAGTCTTGGCAAGGAGGTAAAGAAATTGAAAACAGGGAGTCGGGTGGTAGCGCAGTGGGCTAAGCGCAGGTGGCACAAAGTGCAAGGACCAGTGAAAGGATCCCGGTTCGAGCCCCTGACTCCCCACTTGCAGGGGAATCACTTAACAAGCAGTGAAGCAGGTCTGCAGGTGTCTATCTTTCTCTCCCCCCTGTCTTCCCCTCCTCTCTCCATTTCTCTCTGTCCTATCCAACAATAATGGCATCAGTAACAACACCAATAATAACTACAACAATAAAAACAACAAGGGCAACAAAAGGGAATGAATAAATAAATATTTTTAAAAAGAAAGAAACTGGAATCCTTTTTGGTTTTGTTTCTTAAGTTCTGCCCATGAGTAAGACCATCCCATATCCATCTTTCTCTTTCTTGTTTATCTTACTAAAGCAAAGTACTCTGGGAAAGAAGGACAGAGAGACAGGTGAGGGAAGGAAGCACTTTCAAGTCCTGGTACATGATGATGGAAAAAGACCTAACTTTGGAGTGAAAGTGTTTTGCAGACACCTATCATGGTAAGACGAGAAATTGTACCCATGTGCCAACAACTATACTGGAAACCACTAACTTCTCAATAAAAGAAAAAGGAAAAAAGTAATTGGAGCCTTTTAATGCTGTTGTTGAGTATGTAAAATGAAGCAAGCTGCTATGGTAAACAGTATGTGGTTCCTCAAAATAAAATAAAATAAGGACAGAATGATAGCTCACTGAGAGGGTGCCTGGATTTCTGGGCAACCCATGATCAATATCCAGCATATGTGAGAGGTGCCATGGCATCTCCCCTCTCTCTACATCTTTGCTTCTCTCTTCCTCTCTCTGAATGAAAACATATAGCCCAGAGCAGTGAAATCACACATGCATAAGATCCTGGTTCTCCCCATAAAATACCTAAAAACAAAAATAGAATTGCCACATGATCCCAAAGATTTACTTTTGGGCACAATTCCCAAAGAACTGACAGCAGGATGTCTATGAGATGGGTGTCCCCTCATGTTCTTAGCAGTACAGTTCATAATAATTAAAAGGTAAGAGCAACCCTTGTGCCTAATGACAGATGAGCAGACACAAAGCCATCCATACAGAGAAATTCTGTTTGGACCTTGAAGCCATTATGCTAATAATGCATGACTCTAATCACATGAGTGACCTCAAGAATATTCACAGAGGGGGTCAGGCGGTGGCGCAGTGGGTTAAGCGCACGTGGCGCAAAGCACAGGGACCGGCGTAAGGATCCCAGTTCGAGCCCCCGGCTCCCCACCTGCAGGGGAGTCGCTTCACGGGCGGTGAAGCAGGTCTGCAGGTGTCTATCTTTCTCTCCCCCTCTCTCTGTCTTCCCCTCCTCTCTCCATTTCTCTCTGTCCTATCCAACAACAAAGCAACGTCAACAATGGCAATAATAACCGCAATGAGGCTGCAACAACTAGGGTAACAAAAAGGGGGAAAAATGGCCTCCAGGAGCGGTGGATTCATGGTGCAAGCACCGAGCCCAGCAATAACCCTGGAGGGGAAAAAAAAAAAAAGAATATTCACAGAGATGGGCATTGGGAGGGGAGGTGCCAGAGTCTGAAGGGAAAGGGGTGGGGGATTGTTCAGCAGGTGTTAGGTTTCAGCAAGGGAAATCAATATTTTTTTGTCTTGAGAGAGCAGCCAGGGCACTTCTCCAGCATATACAGTCACACAGTGCAGGGGGTCAGACTCGGCCTCACGCGTGCAATTTATGAGTCCTACCATTTAACCACCTCCCCACTCACTTATCAAATGTTTCCCTAATATGGCCATGCCATCAACATGAACTTTGAAGCTGTGATCTGACGGAACAAACACAATGCACTCCCCAGACGGTACCCAAGTAGCTGACAGAGGTGACATTGTCCTTATAGACCAAAGTAACAACTGAAACCATGAGCTCTGCATGGAAAAGCCCCAAGGACATGATGTGCCAGGGGACCAGGGCACTGGGCAAGACCCCAGGCAATCAATGCACATAGTAAATTTTTAACAATGCCCATTGAGCGATGCTACCCAGAGCCAAGAGTAGCCCAGAAAATCAACCCAGCATGGGGCCCACATCCCTCCCCTGGCCCAAGACCTAGGGAATGGACTGCAGCTCTCTCAGCTTCAGGGACCACCCTGCCTTCCACCCCCAGACTTGCTCTTCATCCTGCTTCCCATGGGGGCTGGGGTTGTGTCTCTGGCCCAAGGAGAGCAGAGAACTGTCTGTACCTGCTTGGCAGGCTCCTCGGGGCAGAAATCAAAGCCACAAGGGTAGGTCAGTAGCAACATGGGGCAGGACACTCCTCTCTCCGGAGCAAAGTCTAAAGGCCTCTTCCCACCCACCTTATCAAAGATGAACAGGCACTGAGACCTCAAAGCAACCTAAAATAGACCTCCTTGCTTTTTCCAAAGTGGAAACCTCAAATCTCATCTGCTATATTCTTACCTCTAGGTTCCTGATTATTAAACAATTTGTTCTGCTTTATATCTTAATGCTTTCCAGTCACTAAGTTGCAAATGCTACCATGATGTCAACCTGATTTCCCTGGGTAGATGACTCACCAATGTGTCCTGGAACCCCACCTCTCCAGAGCTCTGACCCAGATAAAACAGGCTGGGGGGATGGATCCACCTGCTAATGCCCATGTTCAGTGGGGAAGCAATTATAGAAACCAGACCCTACACCTTCTGCACCCCATAATGATCCTGGGTACAAATTCCCAGAAGGATAAAGAATAGGAAAACTTCCAGTGGAGTGGATGGGAGCTCTGGTGGTGGGAATTGTATGGAATTGTACCCCTCTTATCCTATGGCCTTGTCAGTCGTTATCAAATTAAATAAATAAATAAATAAATAAATAAATAAATATGGGCAGGGACCAACACCATCATTTTGCAGAGAACAGACTGAATGCAGAGTTTCTAAACTACACAGGCTAGACTCCCAGGCAGCTTCTCTCAGCCCTGCCCTCTGTTCTCACCATGGGACCTAGACAGTAATCCCAATTTTCCCAATGTTTCTCTTTAACAAGAGAAAATGCTTTCTGGTACTAAGAAAGGCTCGGAAGCAGAGCAGTGACCTAATTTTTTACATCTTGTTGAATATAAGCTAAGCAGCCAGGGAAAAAAACTAGCAGAAATCTGACCCTGAACTGTTTCCATTGCCTCCACATTAGTGTCCTGTTTTTGTCAGTATAAATACAAGCATTCTGGTATAGATGTCAGCAGTATGTACACTCTATCTTGATGACGCTTATGGTTGATGATGATGATGACAGAGAAAGAGAACAAGAAGGGAGGGAAAAAGAGAGAACCAAAGCACTGCACAGCTCTGGCAGGTGGTATTAGGGACTGAACCTGTGACCTGCAGAGTCTTGCAAGTTAGTACTCTAATGGACTGAGTTGTCTACCTAGCTAGACCCTTACTATATTTTTTTAAGTTTATTTACTTTAATGAAAGAGGAGAGAGAAAGAACCAAAGCAACACTCTCATATTTTTAAGTCCAACACTGTAGCCACTGTACCATCTCCTGGGCCAACAATTTATTTATTTTTATTAGATAGGACACAGAGAGAAATTGAGAGGAAAATGACTGATAGAGAGGGGGAGAGACACCTGCAGACTTGCTTCTCCACTTGTGAAGCACCACCCCCATACACACACCATAGGAAGGGGGAGGTGTGGGTTCAAACCTGGGTCCTTGTGCATAGTAATATGTGCACTTAACCCAGAGTGCTACTGCCTGGCCCCACCACCAATTAATTTTATAGGAAAACATTGTTTTAAATGAAAACTAAAGATAATGAAGGATACTTTAGATCAACTTTATGTGTAGGTAATAAGTGCTCCTAATATAATATCTACAAACTCTGTTCCTATGTTTTGTTTCCTATTCATTAATCAATTTGTCCCACTTTGTATCTTGCCACCTTTCAGCCACCAAATTGAAGATACTATCATGATTCCATCCTGACTTCCTGGGCAGACAACCTCACCTCTCCAGAGCCCTTCCCAACTACAGAAAGATAGAAATAGGTTGAGGGTGTGTATGGATCAACCTGCCAATGCCCATGTCCAGCGGAGAAACAATTTCAGAATACAGAAGTCCCACCTTCTGCACCCCAAAAATAATTTTTATCGGGGAGTCGGACGGTGGTGCAGCAGGTTAAGCGCATGTGGCGCAAAGCGCAAGGACCGGCGTAAGGATCCCGGTTCGAGCCCCCGGCTCCCCACCTGCAGGGGAGTCGCTTCACAAGCAGTGAAGGAGGTTTGCAGGTGTCTGTCTTTCTCTCCCACTCTCTGTCTTCCCCTCCTCTCTCCATTTCTCTCTGTCCTATCCAACAATAATGACAACAATAACCACAACAATGTTAAACAACAAGGGCAACGAAAGGGAAAATAAATAAATATTTAAAAAATATTTTTTAAATAATAATAATTTTTATCCATACTACCAGTGGGGGAGAAATGATAGGGGGAAGATGACCAGAGGGCTCTGAACTCTAACTCCATCAGGACCTGGAGAGAGAAGAGGAAAAAAAAGAGGGACATTTAGATGTAGTTAATAGATGTACATGTAACTTGGAAAGAGAAGATGGGACCTTAAAGAGGGGAGCAAGTATATACAAATATAGACTGATAGTTGTATAAATAATAGTTAACCAATATCTGCAATTTTCCAAGAACTGTTTTAGTTTACAATGGAGGGATTGGGGATTCAGAACTCTGGTGGTAAGAACGGTGTGGAATTACACACCTGTTATCTTACAATTTTGTAAATCAACATTAAATCATTAATTTAAAAAAATTAATTAAACTAAATATCTACAAACCAAGAAGACAACACATCAAAAGTCAAGTCATTAAACTCAAGGAAATCCTTTCACCAAGTTTAACATGACCAAATATCGAAACTATTATATTAATAATTTAATCTGAACAAAGAATCCAGATAAATGTATTATTGGCTTACTGATGAAAATACTGAAAAAATTAGGAGTGTTTTTCTAAGTGGAAAATTCCATATTTTAAAATAAGAGTTAATAATCATCATGTTGGTTACAAATGATTTTCCTAAAACGGAGGCTGGGACATGGGCATTCCCCACTATCTTCCTAATTTAATATTTGACAAATAATGGCCAGCTACTGTTGTCCACATGTAGCTATTTCCTCACGTAACCTCACAACAACATCTTTAAGCAGATAGCACTACTTTATATATTATGAATGTGTCATAATTTTTCCAAGTCTGAGAAATGTTATTACTGAATGAATAATTCATTCTTAGAATGCCATATTTTCTTCACTGGAATCAGATGTCCTCTTAGAAATCATCTATAACTTTCTATTCCTTCTTTATTATTATTATATTCATGTTCTCTGATTCTTTTGAATCCTTGGGAAATTTTTATATATTTGCAAGTAGTCTTGTGTTTTTATTTGTTAAGATGTTTTATTAAGTTTAAATTTACAGTAAGATATGAAAGTTTCAACTTAAATATGTTAGCCAGGTGGTGGCACACATGGTTGAGTGCATGTTACAATGCACAAGGGTCCAGGGTTTGAGTCCCAGGTCCCCACCTGCAGGAAGAAAGATTCACAAGCGGTGAGGCAGTGCTGCAGGTGTCTCTCTGTCTCTGTCCTTCTGTATCTCCCCCTTCCCTCTCAATTTCTGGCTCTCTCTATGGAATAAATAAAAATTTTTTTAAAATGCATCCTTCGGGGGGCCAGACGGTAGCGCAGCAGGTTAAGCGCACATGGCACAAAGCACAAGGACCGGTGTAAGGATCCCGGTTCGAGCCCCCTGCTCCCCATCTGTAGGGGGGTTACTTCACAAATGGTGAAGCAGGTCTGCAGGTGTCTATATTTCTCTCCACCTCTGTCTTCCCCTCCTCTCTCGATTTCTCTCTGTCTTATCCAACAACGATAGCAATAACAACAATAATAATAACAACAACAAGGGCAACAAAAGGAGAAAAATAGCAGCCTCTAGGAGCATCAGATTCATAGGGCAGGCACCGAGCCCCAGTGATAACCCTGGAGGCAAAATAAATAAATATAAATGCATCTTTTATATTACTTAAGTTTATCTTCCAAATCCTGGTTTAATATTGTTTATCAAGACTTTTCTTTTTTCTTTTCCAAGCTCTGCCCAACTCTGGCTTTATCAAGTCTTTTCAAAGATGCAAAGATTTCTACTTAAACCAATTATTTTTTTCTATGTGGTCTCTGACTTTCTTTATGTATATCTTTTTTAATATTTTATTTATTTATTTATTTATTTATGAGAAGGGTAAGAGGAGAGAAAGAGAGACCCAGACATCACTCTGGTACATGTGCTGCCGGGGATCAAACTCAGAACCTCAGGCTTGATAGATCAATGCTTTATCCACTGCACCACCTCCCAGACCACTCTTTGAGTATATCTCTATGTAGTCTATTAAACTGACTTAAAGAGACATAGTCACTTTATCAGTGTTTATAGTCACTTTTTCACTTTATCGAGTGTTCAAGACAGCACAACCCCTAGAGAGCTGTGGTCACAAGAGAGAGAAGCAGAGTTGCCGCTAAGGCAAGAAGACAAGGTCAACCCACGTGGTGGCTACCCAAGGATGAACAGCAAATCTCAGACCTAGACCAGAGGGCACTGAGTGGAGCGGAGGTATGCCTGGGTTAGGGAAAGCCTCCAGCAGAGTGGGCCAGTCAGTGCCGGCAGCCTGAAAGTAGGCCTTGGGGTGTTCACAGAGATGAAGCATAGGAACCTCACATTGCACGGTGCATCCCTTCTGACTACATTTCAGAGGTCTATTCAGACTGGTGCTACCTCCCTGAATCTTTTATGACTTTACGTTCTTTTTTTAACCAAGAAAGTGTAGGTTTCAGATTCAGTACTATGCAGGTAATGATGTCTAGCTAAGATTCAACAAACGATACTATTTTCTGATATAGTGTACACATTTTCTTTTTCTAAGTAAAGAGATTCCAATTAACTCTTTTTCAGCCACCAGGTTCCATATGCTATCATGATGCCAACCTGACTTCCCTGGGCAGATACTCTCACCAATGTGTCCTGGAATCCCGCCTCCCCAGACCCCTGCCCCACTAGGGAAAGAGAGACAGGCTAGGATTATGGATCGACCTTCCAATGCCCATGTCCAACGGGGAAGCAATTACAGAAGCCAGACCTTCCGCCTTCTGCACTCCATAGTGATCCTGGGTCCATACTCCCAGAAGGATAAAGAGTAGGAAAGCTTTTGGAGTGGTAGGGAGATGGGGTAGGGAGTTCTGGTGGTAGGAACTGTGTGGAATTATACCTCTCTTATCCTATGGTCTTGCCAATATTTCCATTTTATAAATAAAAATAAATAAATTGGGAGCTGGGTGGTAGTGCAGCAGGTTAAGCGCACATGGTGCAAAACGCAAGAACTGGTATAAGGATCCTGGTTCAAGCCCCCAGCTCCCCACCTGCAGGGGGTTACTTCGAAAGCGGTGAAGCAGGTGTGCAGGTGTCTATCTTTCTCTCCCCTTCTTTGTCTTCCCCTCTTCTCTCAATTCTCTCTGTCCTATCCAACAACAACAACTATGACAACAATAACAATAACTACTACAACAAGTGCAACAACAAGGGCAACAAAATGGGGGAAATGGCCTCCAGGAGCAGTGGATTCATAGTGCAGGCACCAAGCCCCAGCGACAACCCTGGAGGCAAAAAAAAAGAAAAAGAAAAAATAGTAATACATAAATAAGATACCTTGTTATAATGGTGAATGATGCAATGGTATGGTCTCAAAGTTTTTTTTAATATATATATTTTTTCCCTTTTGTTGCCCTTGTTTTTTATTATTATTGTAGTTACCATTGTTGTTGTTATTGATGTCATCGTTGTTAGGACAAAGAGAAATGGAGAGAGGAGGGGAAGACATAGGGGGAGAGAAAGATAAGACACATGCAGAGCTGCTTCACAGCTTGTGAAGCAACCTCCCTGCAGGTAGGGAGACAGGGACTTGAACCAGAATCCTTACACCTGTCCATGAGCTTCGTGACATGTGCCTGTGAAGCAACTCCCCTGCAGATGGGGAGCCATGGCCTCAAACTGGGATCCTTAGGCCAGTCCTTGTGCTTTGTGCCACCTGCGCTTAACCTGTTGTGCTACAACCCAAATCCCGGTCTCAAAGTTTTTTAAAAATGGTCAAGAAAATAAGAGGACAGCATGGAATAAGTATGAAAGGCCTTCAGCGGCCTTGCTCCTCCTTGGGCTGTAAGAAGGCTTTCTGACCCCCACAGTCCCTTTCCCAACGAAGGACATGGGGTAAGATTATACTTCCATAGGCAAACAAGCTTCCATCCTGATTTCTGGTCTGAAAAAAGATGGTTCCATTACATTTTGTAAATAGCATTATTTTAATCTTTTTTACATTTTATTTATGGATAAAGAAGGAGAAATTGAGGGGAGGCTAGGTAGTAGCACACCTGGTTGAGCACACATGTTATAATGTGCAAAGACCCAGGTTCAAGCCCCCAGTTCCTACCCGCAGAGGGAAGACTTTACAAGTGGTGAAGCATTGCTGCAAGTGTCTCTCTTTTGCCCTTCCTCTCTATCTCCCATACCCTCCTGGCTTCTGGCTATCTCTATCCAATAAATAAAGATAATAAAAAAAATTTTAAAGGGTGGAAGGAGTAGATAGCATAATGGTTAAGCAAACAGACTCTCATGCCTGAGGCTCCAAAGTCCTAGGTTCAATCCCCCTGTACCACAATAGGCCAGAACTGAGCAGTGCCCTGATTAAAAAAAAAGGGGGGACGGGGGGGTTTGAGATGAGGATAGATATAAAGGGAGAAAAAAAAAAGAGGGAGAAAGCCAGCCCCATCAGGATCTGGAGAGAGAGGAGGGAAAAGGGAGGGACATTTGGATGTATTAATAGGGTTGTGTATGGCTTGGAAAGAGGACTGGAACAGGAAGAAAAAGGGGGCAATTCTGTACAAATGTAGACAGATGGATGTAGAGATGATAGTTGGCCCTTGTCTGCACCCTTGGAAGAACTGCTGTGGTTTGCAGTGGAGGGACTGGGGATTCAGAGCTCTAGTGGTGGAAATGGTGCAACCCCTGTTAACATGTAACTCTGTAAATCAATATTATATCACTAATAAAAAAAATTTTAAAGGGAGCCAAGTGGTGGCACAGCAGGTTAAGCGTAGGTGGCGAAAAGTGCAAGGACTGGCGTAAGGATCCTAGTTCAAGCCCCTGGCTCCCCACCTGCAGGGGAGTCACTTCACAGGTGGTTAAGCAGGTCTGTAGGTGTCTATCTTTCTCTCCCCTTTCTGTCTTCCCCTCCTCTCTCCATTTCCCTCTGTCCTATCCAACAACTATGACAACAACAATAACAACAACAACAACAATAAACAAGGGCAACAAAAGGGGGGGAAGTAAACTTTTTTTTAAAAAACAAGGGGGGAGAGGCCATATTTTCCCATTTTTTGCTGCCCTTGTGGTTGTTATTATTGTTTTTGTTGTCGTTGTTGTTACTGGATAGGACAAAGAATTCGAGAGAGGAGGGGAAGACAGAGAGGGGAAGAGAAAGATAAGACACCTACAGAGCTGCTTCACAGCTTGTGAAGCGACCTCCCTGCAGGTAGGGAGCCAGGGACTTGAACCAGGATCCTTACACCTGTCCATGCGCTTCGTGACATGTGCACTTAACCTGGTGCACTACCACCCAGCCCCCCAGCCCTCCCTTTTAAGAGCTCAACAGTATTTCACTGTATGGATGGATCACATTTTGCTTATTCACCCATGTGAACTGTATGCCTCTTTGACTACTGTAAATATTATCACTATGAATATATGACTATGAATGTACAAATAAATACCTCTTCAAAACTTTGCTTTCAACACTTCAAGATATATACCCCAGAAACTGAAATTGCTAGGTCATATAATAATTATATATATTTTTTATTTTGGAGACACTAACTGCCTGGATACCATTTTGCATTCCTGCCAACATTGTATAAGAATTCCATTTCTCCATAGCCAACTAAGAAACAAAATACCCACTGAAAACTCTATTAGCGGGCTTCAGTAGAATGTTGCCTTTCTTGTTCTCTAGCCTAGTTTGGGGGCATGGGAATTCTTTTTTTTTTTTTTTCCTCAGTTATACTCACTAATTGTGAAAGGAAAAATAAAAAAGCAAAAAATAAATATGTGGGTCTGCCACCCTCCTGACGCAGATTCAAACTCCCAGTATACCACATGAGAACACTTTGACACTGGAGAGGGTTTTGGGGACATGTGAGCTCTCCTTTTCTCTGTGTGTCTCTGTCTCTCTCCAAAAAGTCACCCAGAATGGTGACAACCTGGTAATAACAATAACAATAAGGGAGTCAGGCAGTAGCGCAGCAGGTTAAGCGCACATAGCTCAAAGCACAAGGAACAGGCCTAAGGATCCCAGTTTGAGCCCCCGGCTCCCCACCTGCAGGGGAGTCGCTTCACAGGCCGTGAAGCAGGTCTACAGGTGTCTGTCTATCTCTCCCCCTCTCTGTCTTCCCCTCCTCTCTCCATTTCTCTCTGACCTATACAACAACAACGATATCAAGAACAATAATAACTACAACAATAAAACAACAAGGGCAACAAGAGGGAATAAATAAATAAATGTTTAAAATAAAATAAAATAAAAGACTTTTAAAAATAACAATAATATAAAGTGCATATTGAGTGTGGATCCTGTTATAACACAGTGTCACAAGGATCCCGGTTCGAGCCCCGGCTCCCCACCTGCAGGAGGGTCGCTTCACAGGTGGTGAAGCAGGTCTTCAGGTGTCTTTCTCTCCCTCTCCTCTCTTGACTTCTATCTGTGCTACTGAACAACAACAACAATAATAATAACAACAACAATAAACAACAAGGGCAACAAAAGGGGAAAAATAGCCTCCAGGAGCAGTGGATTTGTAGTGTAGGCACCGAGTCCCAGCAATAACCCTGGAGGCAAAAAAAAAAAAAAAAAAAGCACTTAAGTAAAAGACCATTTCTAGAAAAAAAAAAAAAAGATAGAGTGTCAGTCTTCTTCACTAGCTGAGTTATTATGGGCAATCCAGTATTGGCTCATTGTAAACAAAGCACACCAAGGAAACAAGAGACTATTTGGGGTGGGAAGATTATTGAGAAATATATATATTAAGAAAGGACATACAAGAGCTAGAGAGAATAGGAGAATTTGTATAATAAAGGACATATGCTCTTGGCCACAGCTCCCAACACAAAGTGACATCTGAATCCACTGTGTCTCTGTACTGTGTCCCTCTAGGCTCCCTCCCCTTTGAGCTTCCTTCTCCTTCAACAAGTCATGACATGCCTTTACTTTAGCTACACACAAAGTAATTATAACCTTATTTCACTAAACTGGCTAAGGAAATAGCTGGTAGGTCATGGGACGTGTATGCCCAAGGTTCTTGGTCCCCTCCCTCCCTAGGACCACATGTACCAGAGTGAAACTCTGGTATTCACACTCTCTTGTAAAACCATTTCATATAAAATTAAAGTAAACCTTTAAAAAAAAGAAATGATAACAACAATAAAAAACAAGAGCAACAAAGGGGAAAATAAATAAAAATTAAAAAAAAAAAGAAATGATGAGTCCAGTGGTTGCACAGCAGGTTAAGCGCAGGTGGTGCCAAGTGCAAGGATCAGCGTAAGGATGGCAAACGCTAGAAGAAGCATAAGGATCCCGGTTCGAGCCCCCGGCTTCCCACCTGCAGAGGAGTCACTTCACAGGCAATGAAGCAAGTCTGCAGGTGTCTTTCTCGCCCCTTCTCTGTCTTCCCCTCCTTTCTCCATTTCTCTCTGTCCTATCCAACAACAATAACTACAACAACAATAAAAAACAACAAGGGAAACAAAAGGGAAAATAAATAATGTGAAAAAAAAAAAGAAAATTCTACTAAGACAGCAAGGTAATGGGAGAAAAAACAATACCTCATTCAAAAGAATGAGGGTTTGTTTTTGCTTTGTTTTGATTTTTTTTTTTTTTTGAGGGAGAGGTATTTATTTTGATAGATTACAAATGACTTAGAATCCATTCCAACCTCTTGAACTGGCTTCTGGGTCAGGACTCCTCAGTCACCCCAAAGGCTGCTCAATCCGCACGGTTTCCATGGTCTCCCACTAAAACCCTCAAAGCTTTCTGGGCCCTCCTTCATCAGTTATACAAAGAGAGTTATTCATGGCTTTAACAGGATATTGTAAATACTGCTGACATGAATTTCAGAACAACTGACATGATGTTTCTGTTAGAGTTCTCAGTGAATTTTCCAAAGTCCCCATCTCACCCCACCCTCCAGATACTCCCCATCTGCTCTGCTGTGCTCTCCTGGCACTACCTCCCCCAAACCAGAACTCCTCTCCCCTCCCACCACAGGGATGAAGAAGACTCTACAACTCATGAAGGAGACTGGGAAAGGCCAATGGCAACCCAGAAAATTAAGGGGAGAGGAGACACCAGGCAGAGGAGGTATCAGGTAACTACTACAAAAAGGCTATTCAGTAGGACTAGAGAGCTAGCTCAGGAAAGCATGGAACTTACATGCATGCAGCCCCTGTACTACTATATGCTAGAGCAGAGCAGTGCTCAGGGGTCTCATATAAAAATACATCTTGCAGACCCCCAATTCTTCATCTGCAATATTCCAACCTTTAGGTTCATGATTAGTCAACAATTTGTTTGGCTCTATATGTTAACTCTTCTTTCAGCCACCAAGTTCCAGATGCTACCATGATATGAACCAGACTTCCCTGGGCAGACGACCCAATGTGTCCTGGAGCCCCACTTCCCCAGAGACCCGCACCACTAGGGAAATAGACAGACAGGCTGGGATTATGAGTCGACCTGCCAACGCCCATATTCAGTGGGGAAGCAATTACAGAAGCCAGACCTTCCACCTTTTGCACCCCATAATGACCCTGGGTCCATACTCCCAGAGGGATAAAGAACAGGGAAGCTATCAGGGGAGGGGACGGGACATGGAGTTCTGGTGGTGGGAATTGTGTGGAGTTGTACTCCTCTTATCCTATGATTTCTGTCAGTATTTTTTATAAATAAAAATTTTTTAAAAATAAAATATATCTTGCTGGTGTGGTCCAGGAGGTGGCACAGTAGATAAAGCACTGGACTCTCAAGCATGAGGTCCTGAATTCAATCCCTGGCAGCATATGTACCAGAGTGATATCTAGTTCTCTCTCTCTGTCCTATCTTTCTCATTAATAAATAAAATATTTTTAAAATATATCTTACTCTTATAATGCAGTTAAAAATCATTTAAGCATTCATTGCAAGAACTTTTATTAAGCATCTTTATTAAGTAAGATAGGCAGTGTGTTAAATGAATGGATTTCTGAGCTTCAAAATCATAGTCTTTTTCTTTTATATTTTTAATTTATTTAATGTAGTGCCAGGGAATGAACCCAGGGTTTTACACGTCAATACCACAGAGCTATCTCCCTGGCCCAATTTTCACATATTATATTTTGAAAGGAGACAGAACATAAACAGACAAGGCACCAAAACACAGCTGCACTATCTATGGAGTTCCCTGGAAGCATTCAGATGGAAGCATCCATGGTGCCTCAGTGTGTGGAGACTGGAACCCAAGGCTTCACACCTGGTGTGGCATATACAGTAGCCATTGAATCACCTCCTAGCCACCTAAGGTTTTGTTTTTTCTTTTCTTTTTGGCAGCAAGGTTGTAACTATGCTGAATTACTGAAGAGATTTATGAGTTGCAGCTGCCAGTCACAAGTAGTAAAAGAGCACATTGCTGTAAAGATGCTACCTGCTGTTCACATGCAGGACCAACCCATGTCTGCCCTAGGGTGGTAGAATAATAGGGTCTGTTCAAGTGTGGAAATACATCTGCAAGCTCACGAGACAGCAGGCCCTACAGAACCTTACAAGAGCTCCAGAGTCAGTACTGCTCCATAAGCAGGAGCTGTGACACTAGTTGTATCCATGTAGGAACTGCCTGAGTTGCTTGTTCAAGATTTCCAGAACTCTCTCCTGAGACTCAACTTCAACAGTCTTGTTTCTGCATGGCAAAAGCACTAATAAATAATAAAGTTCCTTGGTTATCTCAAAATTAGGTTGGGCTTTTATTTTTTTAGTATTTATTTTTTTATTCCCTTTTGTTGCCCTTGTTTTGTTGTAGTTATTATAGTTATTATTGTTGTTGTTATTGATGTTGTTGTTGGATAGGACAGAGAGAAATGGAGAGAGGAGGGGAAGACAGAGAGGAGAGAGAAAGATAGACACCTACAGACCTGCTTCACCATTTGTGAAGCTACTCCCCTGTAGGTTGGGAACCATAGGCTCGAACCAGTATCCTAAAGCTGGTCCTTGCACTTTGCGCCACGTGTGCTTAACCCACTGTGCTACTGCCCGACTCCCTAGGCTGGGGTTTTAAGCGTAGCAGGAAATAGCTCTTCCTTAGAATATGTTGTGGGGTGTGTTAGTGTGCGTTTAGATTTTACTCATGACATGAGCAAGAGAGTGATTCACAAAAAAACAGTAAGAGAGGGGAGCTGGGCGGTAGCACAGTGGGTTGAGCACACACATCACGAAGTGCTAAGACTGGCATAAGGATCCTGGTTTGAGCCCCAAGCACTGGAAACTGCATTAGTTCTCCCAAGATTACATATATGGGTTGATTATTATTTCTTTTTATTTTTTAAAAATATGTATTTATTATTGGATAGAGACAGAAACAATTAGAGGGAGAGAGGAGATAGAACAAAAGAGACAGACACCTGCAGCACTACTTCACTGCTCATAAAGCTTTCCCCCTGCAGGTGGGAACTAGGGGCTTAAACCCAGGTCTTTGCACACTGTAGTGTATGCACTTAACCAGGTGTGCCATCACCCAGCCAAAACTATTATTTTTTAATAACTTTTCCTTTTTAAATATTTATTTCCTTTTGTTGCCCTTGTTTTATTATTGTTATTGATGTTGTTGTTGGATAGGACAAAGAGAAATGGAGAGAGGAGGGGATACAGAGAGGAAGAGAGAAAGATAGACACCTGCAGACCTGCTTCACCGCTTGTGAAGTGACTCCCTTGCAGGTGGGTAGCCAGGGGCTCAAACTGGGATCCTTACGTCGGTCCTTGTGCTTTGCACCACCTGCACTTAACTCGCCGCGCTACCAACCAACTCTCCCGAACTATTATTTCTATAAATATATATACATATACATATAAATATATATACATATACATACATATACATATACATATACATATATCCCATGGTCCTGCCTTCTCTTCCTAAGTTACACCTACTATTTCAGAGTGTCCTTCCTTTTTTTTTCCTCATCTATCTCTGGGTCTTGATGGAACTGGAGTTCAGAACCTTCCAGTCATCTTCCCCTAACATTTACTCCTCTGGGAGTATGGATCAAAATTCTTTATGGGGTGCAGAAGGTGGGAGGTCTGGCTTCCTAAATTGCTTCTACACTGGACATGGGTGTTGGCAGGTCAATCCATACTCCCAGACTGTTTCTCTTTTCCTAGTGGGGCAGGAATTTAGAGAGGTGGGGTTCAGGACACATTGGTGAGGTCATCTGCCCAGGGAGTTCAGGAACTCTGGTGGTGGAAAAAGTGTGGAATAATACCCACTATCTTATAATTTTGTAAATTAATATTAAATCATTAATTTAAAAAATATTTAAAAATACATTCCCCTAGCCACCAGTTCTTTTCATAGCTGAACCATCTAATCCACTTAGCTATCATCCTGAATACTAACAACAGTGGTTCTCACCTAGGGTCAGTTTTGGTCCCTAGAAGAACCTCGGTTATATCTTTAAATATTTCTAGTTGTCACATTTGTGGCAACTGGTCTGACTCTGGCCAGAAATGCAACATCCCATAATGCACAAAAAAGCCATGACAGCCTCCAAACCAAAAATTCATCTGCCATGAAATGTTAGCCATTCCAAAGGTAAGAAACTGGCAGAATCTAAAAGAGCAAGTAGACATCACCGAAATATGTTCCTGCCAGTCACCTCTTTGAGGTCGTCTTGTGTGGAGATGGATGGGACTTGAAACCAGTTTATCTTTTAAGAAACAAAGGTTCTTCTCCTTGCCCTTATGCTGGAGGAAAAAACAGAGACTGAAAATGTTTAATCATAGCTAGTCAAGCTTTGAGAAGCTATTTTTTTCTTGAAATGACTCCTCAGGACAGATCTTGGGCAGAAAGTTAGCTGGTTGTGTTATTCAGGATAGAGAAGGGTTTTCCTTAGAAAGGTCATCATGCCCCTGGAGAGGCACTTTTCTTCCTCTTCATAGCAGCATGACACCTGCAGCCAGTGCCCCAGATGTAGTATCTGATGAGCCCAATCACACACAGTGAGTGCTATGGAGACAGATAACCATTATGTCTGTTAGCCCTGGAGTCCTAGTTTACACAAATGTCCCAACATGATTATCACTTCCGCCCACTGTCAGAAAGGGCAGGAAATGTACAAATGAGGTCAGAAGATCTTGTCTTGCCAGAAAACGAGGAAGCTATCCAAATGATTAGGTTTGGGGGCCAGGAGTCAGTTTGCACTCCTATATATAAGAACCTGGATTTGAGTCCTGGACCCCCATATGGGAAAATCATGCAAAGAGGAAGTGTCCATGAGTGGGTGGAAGGGTAATGTGGTATCTCCTCCCCTCTGTCTCTCTTTTCCTGTCTTTTACCCTCTACTGATAATCCTAGTTGCAAAAAAAAAAAAAAAGTAAGTTATCAGGTTAAAAAAAACACTGGTTAGAAAGTATTACTCTGGGGGGTCGGGCGGTGGGTTAAGCGCACGTGGCGCGCAGGGACCCGCGTAAGGATCCCGGTTCGAGCCCCTGGCTCCCCACTTGCAGTGGAGTCGCTTCACGGGCGGTGAAGCAGGTATGCAGGTGTCTATCTTTCTCTCCCCCTCTCTCTGTCTTCCCCTCCTCTCTCCATTTCTCTCTGTCCTATCCAACAACAAAGCAACATCAACAATGGCAATAATAACCGCAATGAGGCTGCAACAACTAGGGCAACAAAAAGGGGGAAAAATGGCCTCCAGGAGCAGTGGATTCATGGTGCAGGCACCGAGCCCAGCAATAACCCTGGAGGGAAAAAAAAAAAAGTATTACTCTGGGGGGGCCAGGTAGTGGCGCACCTGGTTGAGTGCACCCAGGTTCGAGCCCCCGGAATATAAAGTATTGCTCTGCAGGGGTAGACAGTATAAGGGTTATGCAAAAAGACTCTCGTGCCTGAGGCTCCAAAGTCTGAGGTTCAATCCCCCACACCACCATGAACATGAACCAGACAGAGCTGAGCAATGCTCTGGTTTAAAAAAAAAAAAAAAAAAAGCACGTGGCGCAAAGCACAAAGATCCGCATAAAGATCCCGGTTCGAGGCCCCGGCTCCCCACCTACAGGGAAGTCACTTCACAAGCGGTGAAGCAGGTCTGCAAGTGTCTTTCTCTCCCCCTCTCCATCTTCCCCTCCTCTATTTCTCTCTGTCCTAACAACAATGACATCAATAATAACTACAACAATAAAACAAGGTCAACAAAAGGGAATATATAAATATTAAAAAATAAAATAATCAGGCAAAAACTAGTAAAGTCATGGGCCCCTTAGAATATACCTAAAATAGAGCTACTAGATTTTTTTTAATATTTATTTATTCCCTTTTGTTGCTCTTGTTTATTGTTGTAGTTATTATTGTTGTCTTCGTTGCTGCGCTTAACCCACTGCGCTACCGCCTGACTCCCGACCTACTAGCTTTTTCCAAAGCAGAGACCCCCAAATCTTCATCTGCAATATTCCAACCTTTAAGTTCATATTAGTCAACAATTTGTTGGCTTTATATGTTAACTCTTTTTTCAGCCACCAGGTTCCAGATGCTACCATGATGCCAAACAGACTTTCCCGGGCAGACGACCCACCAATGTGTCCTGAACCCTGCTTCCCCAGAGCCCTGGCCCACTAGGGAAAGAGAGAGACAGGCTGGGATTATGGGTCGACTTGCCAATGTCTATGTTCAGCGGGGAAGCAATTACAGAAGCCAGACCTTCCACCTTCTGCACCCCATAATGATCCTTTAACCCAGAGGGATAAAGAATAGGAAAGCTTTCAAGGGAGGGGATGGGATACGAAGTTCTGATGGTGGGAACTGTACCCCTCTTATCCTATGGTCTTGTCAATATTTCCATTTTATAAATAAATTTAAAAAAAAAAAAAGGGGAGAAAAGTATTGTTTTTGGGTCAGGTGGTAGCACACCTGGTTAGGTGCTCACATTACAGTGCACAAAGATCCAGATTCAAACTCTTGGTCCCCACCTGGAGGGGGAAAGCTTCATGAGTAGTGAAGCAGGACCACAGACATCTCTCTCTCACTCAATCTCCCCCTCCCCTCTCAACTGCTGCTAAAAAAAGGGGGGGCTAGGTGGTGGCACACCTAGTTACATAGTACTAAGCACAAGGACCCACGCAATGATCTGGGTTCAAATCAGAAGAGAGAGAATCAGAGCATCACCCTAGCACATGCAATGTTGGGGTGCAACCTCTGGACCTCATACTTGAAAGTCCAATGCTCAGTAGTCAGGAGTGCCCCAAAGAGAAAGAAAGCAAAACTCTTACTGAAGTTTCAGAGGATTTCAACAGTCTTGTCAGACTAAGTGTCTGATCAAAGAGGAATAAACAGAAGGACCACTAGAGAGAAAACTCCCAGCCGCTAAACTCCAAGTTCCCCACCTTGGCATGGCATACAGACCTCTTAAAAAACCAGGAACTTAGAGAGTCGGGCTGTAGCGCAAAGCACAAGGACCGGCATAAGGATCCCGGTTCGAACCCTGGCTCCCCACCTGCAGGTGAGTCGCTTCACAAGCGGTGAAGCAGGTCTGCAGGTGTCTATCTTTCTCTCCTCCTCTTTGTCTTCCCCTCCTTTCTCCATTTCTCTCTGTCCTATCCAACAATGACAACAACAATAATAATAACTACAACAATAAAACAACAAGGGCAACAAAAGGGAATAAATAAAATAAATTAAAAAAAAAAAAAAGAAAACCAGGAACTTAAGATAGGGCCTCCCACTGTGTGTGAGCCACACTGGCTCTTTGGGAAAGAGCTAAGAGTTGATTTTGCACCTGACTTCACCAACTCTGAGAGGCTAAGACAGCCCTGCACTTCAGATACACACACCCTGATACATGAAGGCTCCTAAGGACCAGGGAAAGGCCAGGTCATTTGCTAAATCATAATCTCCAGGGGTCTCTGTCAAGAACTGGGTGGTGATGTGGTTCAAAATAGACTGAGTAATACAACTCTGAATTAAAGTCATTCAAAATAGACTGAGTAATACAACTCTGAATTAAAGTCATTACCATTTATCTTGTTTACAGTGGAAGAAAGCATTTCAGTAAAGCAGTATGATATTAAGAGGCACCAGAAGACAAATCACATTTTGCAATTACACAGTGTCCACAAATGACGTACTCAGCAACGAGAGTTGAAGGCTTATAGTCACGCTGCAGTGCAATCCATGCCAGGTGTGCAGTTTCAAGGATTTTAAGCAGAAAGGAACACCTCCAGTGATGATAAAATAACGCGTGCACACACACAATGACTAAACAGTTACAATGGCTACATCGCCTCCTTTTTGGAGAAATGCATTTAAAATACCCATGAGTATCTTTATTTTTCTGAATTGGCACTCTTTTGACAGACTGCTCCCCTCACAGAATCTCCAATTGGCATCCAGGACCCCAAGCACCTTTCAAATGACATAGACCTAGAGACAAAGAGGACAAAATAATCTGGGGACAAGAGGTAGATGGTGAATGCCTCTTGGGGCAAGAAACTGGCAGGCACAGACAGGTTAAAATCCCAGGTCCATAGTGGGGGTTGTATGTGGAAATGTTATGCATATACAAACTATTATATTTTACTGTTGACTGTAAACCATTAATCCCCCAATAAAGAAATTAAAAAAAAAAAAATCCCAGGTCCAGAAGTTTCATGGAAGCATCCACAGGCTACATGGGTGGTGGGGGGGGGGGTGTCTGAAAATCAAATACATTCACTACAACAGAAGCTCTGCCAAATCAGGGACTCTCCCTGTTTTTATTCACTGGTCTTTGATGGACGATTAAAGATGAGCCATGATAAATATTTGTGAAATGATAAGAGAAAACAATTTATATACAGTAACATCTGAAGAGGATATTAACACCAGTTCATCTCTCAAACTCACCTCATTAAATCTGTATGCGAGACTGTTTGTTAAAATACTCTCATGTTTATTCAGTTATCAACAACAAAATATTAATTTTCTAGCAGACTTGTGGGTAGTTGTTCTAGTACAGGAGAAATGGAAAGGGGACACTTTAGAGAGGAGGGTTGAGAGTAACAGAGACAAGTCAAGGAAAATAAGGCTTGGGATCTTAGGGCTGCCTGAGAGATTCCAAATGGGGAGAAAGAGCTAGGACCGAGCAGGCAGGGCAACCATGAGCAGAGCAGAGCACCTTCTCACACAGCACTTACTACCAGCCTGAGGACACTCAGGGTCATTAACAGTTCTGTGTGTCTTCCCAGTGCTAATTCACAAGCTCCGGAAAAACAAGGTCTTGTCTGTTTCATTCACCACTGAACATCCAGCACCAGGTGCATATTAGGTGCTCAATAAATAAATACTTCCTAAGCAGGAAGGGGGCAGACAGGGGTCAGAGCTAATGATCTTACAGGCAAGACAAAATCTGCAGAAAAAATAAGGTTCATGGGACCAGAGATATCTCACTGGGCAGTGCCTGGCCATGCACACAGCCCAGGTTCAAGTCCTAGTACCACACAGGAGATACCATAGCACCAAGTTCTGGTGTTATGGCATAACTCCCTCTTTCTCTGTTTAAATGAAAAAATCTGCACAGAAATGATAAAAATCACAGATGTGAGAGGCCCCAGTTCCTCAGAAAAAAAAAAAAGATAATGAGGTCAGAACTGCCCACACAGGGCATTCAGCCTTGTCCTCAGACTGTGCAAAAGACTCCTCAACCTGGAGAAACCTGGGCTAACGTTTCTCTAAGAGGTGGTAAGAAAATTACTAGCACTGCCTGGATAAGAGATGGTAGAAGCTGGGTCCTCCAGAAATCTTACCCAGGCCTTGCCCACCTCCCATGTCTGAGAACTGAATGAGAGGAAAAATGTGGGTCAAAGGGCCTTTCTGCACCCCACAACTCCTCCACACTTCAGCCCCAAGTCAAGAAGCCCTTTAGCGTAGAAAGACAAATGACTCTTCCCCTTGGTGGTCCAGGAAGGCCCATTTCTTCTCCAGCACCCTCCATCGCCTTGGGCAGGCACCTTCAAGGCACGGGGGCCTCCTGACGGTGTTGGGTCTTCTGGTGCCGGTTGAGGATGGACCTCTGGTTGAAGCTCCTGCCACATGCCGGGCAGTGGTAAGGCTTCTCTCCTGTGTGGATCCGCTGATGGCGGACCAGCCGCTCACCCTTGCTAAAGCACTTCCCACACACCTGGCAACCATAGGGCTTCTCCCCCGTGTGTGCCCGTCGGTGCACAGCCAGGTTGGCATTCCTGCTGAAGCTTTTGCCGCACTCGCATGTGTAGGGTTTCTCGCCAGTGTGAGTTCTCCTGTGTACCTGCAGGTGCTGCCTGCGGCTGAAGCTCTTCCAGCAGTCACCACACTTGTAGGGCTTCTCCCCCGTGTGGCTCCTCTGGTGCACCTCAAGGTGGTGGCGCTGGCTGAAAGTCTTCCAGCACTCGCCACACACGTAGGGCCTCTTGCCCAGGTGGGTGCGCTGGTGCTTCATGAGGTATTCACGGAGCGTGAAGCCTTTTCCACACTCCATGCAGCCATAGGATTTCTCCTCTTCATGGGTCCGCTGATGGCGGACAAGATTGGAGCTCCGGCTGAAGCCTTTGCCACACTCAGGGCACTGGAAAGGCTTCCAAAAGGAGCTATGGGGCTTGAGGTCCTCGGGCAGGGCAGGGAGGCCAGGCTGGGGGGGCAGTGGCCCAGTCACATTTCCCACAGAACTCCCCGCAGAGATCCCCTGCTCCTGCTCACAGGGTCTTCCCAGCTCAGGGCTCTGGAGCAGGGCTTCACCAAATCTCTCAGATGTCAGCCGTGCAAGCGCCCCCTTGAGGTCAGCCTGCTGGGTTTTGGTCTCCTTTTCTTTGCTCCCCATGCCTACAGGACAAAGGAGATACAGGCTGATTCTGTAGTTGCTATGAAGAGAACACTGTGTATGTTAGAACTTGGTGTCTAAGAATGTCCTGGTTAACGACTCCTTTTTTTCCTGTGACCAAGTTCAAAACATTTCACTACCACTGACCCAAGTCAGACTTCCTTTACTTCTTTCCATCTCTGCTATGAACTGAATGTTTACATCTCCTCCTATGTTCACAGGCTGAAACCCTAAGCCCCAGTGTGATACTATTAGGAAATAAGGTCTTTGAAATGTGACTGGGTGAGGCCACAAGGGTGGAGACCGCATGAAGGAATTAAAGAGATGAAATGTCCTCATCACAAAAAGAGAAGAGAAACTGGAACTCCCTCTTCGCACGCACACAGGGGTCATGTGAGCACAACCCCTCACACTGTCATAATGTAAGAGGAAAAGATATGAGAAAATGACACCAGCACTACCACCACCAGCAGCCACTGTAAGGACACCACAAGAAGAGGACCTTCGCCAATAGCCACCTCATTTGCTGACCCCTTGACAGCCTCCAGAACTGTGAGAAAGAAAAGCCCATTGTTCCAGCCACCAGTCTAGGTTGTATGTGATCATGCCAAACTCTGTGCCACAACCGTCTGCTTTAATGCCCTCCCACTTAACTTTACACTGATGCAGACTTTGACTTCGTTGAGGATATAATTCAGTGATGTCCTCTGAGAGATGCACCCTGACCACTCTGAACCTGTGGCTCTCTTCTAGACATATGTACTCAATTAGCACTTTGTTTGCCCTGCACTTACTCACAGGTGACCTCAGGGTAAACATGACTTCACATTTTGTGAGGTGTTTTGCTTTCCCCAGTGATCTGGATCCTCCTCCACTTTCTCAGCCTACCCAGACTACTCCCTCTCCCTAAATATCTTTACAAGTCTTTAGTCTCTGGGGAGCCTGTGCCAAGGGCAAACTTGGAAGGACAGTCCATGACCATATTTGAGCCCCATCTGCCATTCTCTTACCAAACTACCTTTTGGTGGCATCTACAAAAAATAAAAATGGGGGCAGGGGTAGATAGCATAATGGTTATGCAAAGAGACTCATGCCTGAGACTCCAAAGTCCCAGGTTCAATCCCCTGCACCACCATTAGCCAGAGCTGAACAATGCTCTGGTTAAAAAAAAAAAAACTAAAAATGGTCATGGATGCTGCTGAGTTACCTTGAGTCTTCCAAAAATCCTTCCCATGATCTATCTGCTACCCTCTAATTAACACAATTGTTTACAGAAAAACAAGAGGAAGGAGAGGAGAAAAGGAACTAAGGAACAAAGAAGCCAACAAAGAAAGGAGAAAAAGGAAAGGAGCACATAATGGAGCCAAGTCTTTTCTAGCAAGGCCATTAAAAGATAAAAAGAGAGAAGTCGGGCGGTAGCACAGCAGGTTAAGCTTACATGGCGTGAAGCGCAGGGACCGGCGTAAAGATCCTGGTTCGTGCTCCCAGCTCCCCACCTACGGGGGGTCGATTCATGAGCCATGAAGCAGGTCTGCAGGCATCTATCTTTCTCTCTCCCTCTCTGTCTCCTCTCCTCTCTCCATTTCTCTCTGTCCTATCCAACAACAATGACAACAGCAATAATAACTACAACCATAAAAACAAGGGCAACAAAAGGGAAAATAAATATATATATATATATATATATATATATTTTTTTTTTTTTTTTTAAAAAGACAAAAATAGGACATAAGATTCCCTCTGATCTGACAAGCAAGGACACAGCAGTTACCTCTGGTGTTTGTTTTGTTTTGTTTTTAGATTTTGTTCTTTCATGAAGGTTAAAGTATACAGAGCATAAGTGTAGAGCTCAGAGTTTTCAGAATGAGCACAATACAACAATGTAAACAGCATCTAGTCTAGTAGTAGTATCAATACTCAAAAGTCCCTCTCCCGCTGCCCCTAGCGCTGATAATCCCCCAGGCAACATGCCACCAAAATCCACGCTGTTGTAAAGGATGCTTGCCTGTCCTTGAACTTCCTGTGTCGATTCAGACCTTGAGGCTCAACTTTTTTAAATTTTTTTTATTTTACTTATTTTCCCTTTTGTTGCCCTTGTTGTCTTTTTTATTGTTGTTGTAACTGATGTTGTCACTATTAGATAGGACAGAAAGAAATGGAGACAGGAGGAGAAGACAGAGAAAGGGAAAGAAAGAAAGACACCGGGAGTTGGGCTGTAGCGCAGCGGGTTAAGCGCAGGTGGCGCAAAGCACAAGGACCGGCATAAGGATCCCGGTTCGAACCCCAGCTCCCCACCTGCAGGGGAGTTGCTTCACAGGCGGTGAAGCAGGTCTGCAGGTGTCTATCTTTCTCTCCTCCTCTCTGTCTTTCCCTCCTCTCTCCATTTCTCTCTGTCCTATCCAACAACGACAATAATAACTACAATAATAAAACAACAAGGGCAACAAAAGGGAATAAATAAATAAAATTTAAAAAATTAAAAAAAAAAAAAAAGAAAGAAAGACACCTACAGACCTGCTTCACCGCCTGTGACGCGACTCCCCTGCAGGTAGGGAGCCGGGGTCTCAAACTGGGATTCTTATGCCAGTCCTTGCGCTTTGCGCCACATGCGCTAAAGCCACTGCGCTACTGCCCAACTCCCAAGGCTCAACATTATGCCTGTGAAATTCACTCACTTTGTGGTGTGTGGATGTGGTCATACTACATGCTTTTTCACCCATGCACTGTTACACTGTGAGAACATTTTATAATTTGTTTACTAACTGGGAGTCCCAGTTTTGAGGTGTTATGACTAGTAAAATTAGAACTAAATGCAAGATGCCACTGGGCAGTGGCACACCTGGTTGAGTACACACATTACCATGTGCAAGGACCCAGGTTCAATCCCAATTCCCAACCTACAGGGGGTAAGTTTTACAAGTGGTGAAACAGTGTTACAGATGTCTCTGTCTCTCACCCTCTCTAGCTCTCATTTCTGCCTGTCTCTATCGAGTAAAAAAATAAAGTAAAATAAAAATAATAAAGGGGGGATCAGGTGGTGGCGCAGTGGGTTAAGCACACGTGGCGCAATGCGCAGGGACCGGCGTAAGGATCCCGGTTTGAGCCCCCGGCTCCCCACCAGCAGGGGAGTCGCTTCACAGGCAGTGAAGCAGGTCTGCAGGTGTCTATCTTTCTCTCCCCCTCTCTCTGTCTTCCCCTCCTCTCTCCGTTTCTCTCTGTCCTATCCAACAACAAAGCAACATCAACAATGGCAATAATAACCGCAACGAGGCTGCAACAACTAGGGCAACAAAAAGGGGGAAAAATGGCCTCCAGGAGCAGTGGATTCATGGTGCAGGCACCGAGCCCAGCAATAACCCTGGAGGAAAAAAAGGAAAAAATAAAAAAATAAAAAATAATAATAATAATAATAAAGGGGGGGTCGGACAGTGGCACAGTGGGTTAAGCGCATGTGGCGCAAAGCGCAGGGACTGGCGTAAGGATCCGGGTTCGAGCCCCCGGCTCCCCACCTGCAGGGGAGTCACTTCACAGGCAGTGAAGCAGGTGTCTATCTTTCTCTTCCCCTCTGTCTTCCCCTCCTCTCTCCATTTCTCTCTGTCCTATCCAACAACGAACATCAACAATGGCAATAATAATAACCACAACGAGGCTACAACAAGGGCAACAAAAAGGGGGGAAAAAAATTAAAAAATAATAATAATAAAGGGGAAAAAATAATAATAAAAGGGCCAGGCAGTGGTACACCCGGTTATGTGCACACACTACAGTGCACAAGGATCCACGTTCAAGCCCCTGGTCCCCACCTGTAGGGGAAAAGCTTTATGAATGGTGAAGTAGAGTTGCAGGTGTCTCTCTGTCTCTCTCTCCCCTCTCAATTTCTGTCTCTATTCAATTAAAAAATCTAAATAATAACAAAGATGAATAAATTTTAAAAACTAAACACAATGCATAAGCCTTACCTAGGCCCTGGAGAAATGAACCTGTATGGTGAATCCTACATATGATGTAACTGTTATTTTTAGGGTCCAATTTTACACAGCTATCTACTCAAGAGCACCAGCTATATGGGAATGAACCCTAGGAAAATCTCAAGTTGAAATAGATGGTATGGATAACATGCTCAGGAAGTTGGTCTTCATCCTACCCAGCAGGACCTTCACCACACTGTTATCTAAAAAAAGGCCTAGCAAAGTGTGTGAGTACAGATATCCAGTTAGAGCCTCTAAAACAGTCAGAAATGGCAAAGAGGATGTCAAAACCCTCCGAGAGCAGGCAGGCAAAATGCAGACCCCACACAGTGGCATCAAGGGCAGAGCGATATCCACAACAGGGACAGGAACTTACTTAATGCATCCCAGTGTCAAGCACACACACACTTGTACCGAAGTCTCCTAAGTGCACTCCTCTGGTGTCCTGCACACCACTCACCATTATTAATTACAGGCACATGGGCCCTGCTTCTCAACTCTTAAATTCATACAGCTAAGCAATATATATTTATGGTTTTATTATTATTATTTCATTAAAGAGGTCAGCTGAGAGAGGTCAGAGCTCTCCTCTACATATGTCCTGCTGAGGATTAGATCCAGAGTCTCACATATGCAAGTCCTGCACTCTTACACTAAGCTACCTCCCCAGCCAAAAACATCTTTATTTTAATTTATTTTTTATTATCTTTAATTATTGGATAGAAACAGCCCAGAAATCAATAGGGAAGGGGGAGACAGAGAGGGAGAGAGAGAGAGACAACCTGCAGTACAGCTTCACCACTCATGAAGCTTTCCCCTGCAGGTGGAAACAGGGGACTTGAACCTGGATCCTTGCACATTGTAACATGCACTCAACCAGGTGCACCACCACCCGGCCCCCAAGCATCTTTATTTTAAACTCTTCCTAGTGACTGGCACAATGTTGGCCCATCACAAGTGTCAAATAAGTATCTCTTGGTAAGTAAATAGTTACTCATAAAGAGTAACTATTTATTCAGTAAACATGTGCTGGGTAGAGCACATGTTACAATGTGTAAGGATCCAGGTTCAAGCCCCAGCCCCCGCATACAGGCAGTGATGCAGTGCTGCAGATATCTCTCTTTCTCTCTCCCTACCTCCCTCTTCCCTCTCAACTTTTGTATCCATCCAATAAGTAAAAAATAATAATAATAGTTTGTTGTTGGTTTTTTTTAATTGCTTGATTGGGCTGGAGTGATAGCATAGTGGTAACACAGTAAGTTTTTCACACCTGAGGCACCAAAATTCCCAGGTCCTAAATTCAGCCCCTAACACCACCATAATCCAGCAGTGCTCTGATTTCTTTGTATCTCTTTCTCAATAAAATTAAGTTAAATTAAATTAAAATAAAATGACTGAGATGCCCACGATAGGGCAGTTTCTCCTATGTCCTGGTGGGCATCTAAGACTCTCATTCATCTCTTTCAAGATGAGGAAATGTCAGGTAGGCTAAGGACATCTGAGTGGTCAGAACTCAGAAGTGGTGAAAGGAAGAGGGAGAGAATTGGTGGGAACAAAGGAGAGGGCCATTCCAACCAGGATTATTTTCCTCTCCTCACTCTTCTCCCTATTCAGTCCAGAGATTCCCCACACTGCTCTCACCTCAGGCAGTCTCCAAGCCCTGCAGTGCCCCCTGCTGGCTTCCCAGTGAGCTCTCACCTTGCAGTTCCCTGGGCTCACTAGACCCTCTCCTCTTCTTCCTCTTACTGCTGTTGCTCTTATGAGCTTCTTTCCTAGAACTTCTTTCCAGCTACACACCCAGGTGAACTTGAGACAGACAGGCAAGACTCTGCTTGCTCTCATACGATCAGACCAACCACTCCCCATTTCTGTGTGCTCTGAAGGTTTCACGTCTTAGTATCTTCCCCACACAAAGCATCTATGGTAGGGTCTGTCCTAGGTGGAGGTACTCAAGAAGCACAAGATTCAGCCTTTGAAGCATAGGCTGCCTTCCTTTCTCCTGCCATCAAGTCCTCAGCAGCCATAAATCACACTAGTCAGAAAACCAGTTCACGAGAGCCTGTTGTCCTCCTCTCCAGAGAAATGCACTAGCGGGGCCATGTGCTGGTGTACCTGATTGAGAATATGTTACAATGTGCAAAGACCCAGGTTCAAGCCCCTAGTCCCCACCTGTAGAAGGAAAGCTTCACAAGTGGTGAAGCAGTGCTGCAGGTGTCTGTCTCTCTTCCTCTCTATCGCTCCCTTCCTCTCAATTTCTGGCTATCTCTATCAAATAAAAAGAAAAAGAAATGTACTAACTAGCTGCTTACACACCTCAACCATCCTCTTTCCTTAGGCCCATGAAACCCACCTGCCATGAAACCTGCCATGAAACCCCTCACCTGCCATGAAACTCACCTGCCATGAAACCCCTTCCTGTATCAGTAGCATCAGGTTCTTAATATGGGCTAGGGCAAGAGCCCCAATAAGCAGCTCAAAACACCTTCATTTCATACCTGTGGGAAGGAAACAGCCTTACCTGGAGATGCAATCCTGCAGTCCTGTGGTTCTACATACTCCCCAAAGCAGTCTATCTGGGCTGGGGTTACTTGTCTCCATTCCTCCTCAGGGAAGGCCAAGGCCATGTCTTTAAATGGTCCCAATGCCTATAACAACAGGAAACTGCTATGAGTATAAAAATAACACCCCACCCCCACCCCCAGCAGAAGGTGTCTAAAAGCAGAAGAGAACACCAGGGACAACATTCTCGGGATAGCAAGAAGACAGAAGGAATTAGGACTCCAGGTGTCGAGTGTGGAAGTACCTCCCTCTTGAAAGCTCAAAGTCAGGGAAGTAATAGGTTTGTATAAATCACTGTATATCTGACTCTGCAGCAGGTACTGAGCCCTTTTCAAACATGTTGATTCAATCCGCCAGTCTCAAGAGCCTGGAGTTCTATGTATTCTCCATATGTAGAAGGGACTTCATTCAGAGGCCAGGAAACATGTAGGCAGGCCCCATGTTAAGAACAATGCCATGTTTGGGCTGGTAAAATAGCTCATTTGACTATCATGCTGCGGGGAGGGATAGGTAGCAGACCTGCAGACCTGCTTCATCACTTGTGAAGCAACTCCCCTGCAGGTGGGGAGTCGGGGGCTCAAACTGGGATCTTTCTGCCTGTCCTTTCACTTAACCTGCTGCGCTACTGCCTGACTCCCTCAGGTGTGGTTTTATGCCTGCATTGGCTCCTGTTCTGTGTCTAGAGGAGAGGAAGAATGACAGCAGGCTTTTAAAATTTGGTGAGACCCTCCCCTTTTACTATGGCAGTGCTTTATGGTGTCATGGAAGATAAAGTGCATTTGGACATGCCATTGGCCCTTTTTTTTTTTTTTTTTTTTTTTAAGATAGTGACAGTGAGTGAGTGAAAGAGACCACAGCATTAAAGCTTCCTTCAGTGTAGTGGGGAGTGGGCTCAAACCTGGGTCACACACATGACAAAGCAGCATGATATTCAGTTTTTTGTTTTTGTTTTTCTTTTTTTACCAGAGCACTGCTCAGCTCTGGCTTATGGTGGTTCAGGGGATTGAACCTGGGATATTGAAGCCTCAGGCAAGAGGATCTCTTTGCATAATCATTATGCTATCTACCCACCACCCCCATCTCATGATTCTCAGACTCAAATTGGAGAAAGAAAATCCTAGAGAGGTTCAATTCAAATTAAGACCAAAAGGTGATGGGAAAACACATGCTGTCATGCCCACAAACCAGGAAGGGAGGTTCAACTTGTTCAACTTGGAGGATGGATCTGCTGCGCAGAAAAATCCTGGGGAGGGTGAACCTAACTCAGAGCAGCAGATGCTCCCTGCACAGCAGAGGCACAGCTCACCTGGGGTCCAGCTGGAAGGAACCCAGCTGCCATGTCTTGCTCTCTGGTGCTCACTGGGGGGAGGCCAGGGCCAGCCTGAAGGATTGGCAGAGCTGAGCAAGGGAAAGAAGCACAGAAGGATTAGTGCTATCATGCAGTTAGCATATCTGAGCTGTCCACTGCTAGACACACAGAAGACCAGAAACCATAAGGAGACTCCACAATCTGGGAATAGCCCCTCTGGCATTTAAACAAGATAGTCACGTCGTTTTCAAGGATATAACTGGTTTGCCCACTTAAAAGGTAACGTTCCACACTTGCCATATATGTCCTTGAGATTTCTAGAAGGGATGTGAAGGAAAGGAGGAGAAAAGAAATAATGAGAGCAGAATAATTCCTGCAGAAATCAGAGTCAAAGCAAGAAAACAACATTACACATCTGTTTTGCTACTAAAGGCAAGAGAAACTAGTCAGGGAAACTCAAAATTATACCTCACGGGTAATTTCCTTTATCAACTGCTGAGTTTGCAAAGGAAAGGGATAGGAGCAAGGGACCACAAAGCATGGTTTTCTGTGCCTTCACTTCTGCACTGTTATGGCTTACCCTGTTCCTGGAATGCCTGTGTCCCACCTCCGGGGTCCTGACTGAGCTGCTCCTCAGTGCCTTGGTGGAGGCCTTGAACCCCTTCCCCAGAGGCCATCCCCCACTCGGGCTTGACTTCCACTGGACCCAGGTGGACAGCTGGTTCCCAAGGACCTCTGCAAAGTGCCGCCGCTTCCTGCTGCTCCCCCTGCTCGTGGCATGGAACCTATGAACAGACACAAAAGTCCATCAGTAGGAGGCCCAGAGAAGGCTGGCAGGAAGGAAATTAAAACCTGCAAAGAGGACAGGGGTAAATAGCATAATGGTTATGCAAAGAGACTCTCATACCTGAGGCTCCCATGTCCCAAGTTCAATCCCCTGCACCACCATAAACCAGAGCTGAGCAGTGCTCTGGTAAAAAAAAGAAAAAAGAAAAAGAAAAAGAAAAAACCTGCAAAGAAAACCGAGAAAAGACTATTCCAACTGCAGAGAAGGAGGAGCAAATGCTAGCTCAGCTTTTCCAAGGACACCATGAGAAGGTGGGTAAAGACAGTGTGGGGAGGGGGCGCACATTACAATGCACAAGGACCCAGGTTTAAGCCCCCAGTCCCTACCTGCAGGGGGAAAGCTTCACAAGTGGTGAAGCAGAGCTGCAGATGTCTCTGTCTCTCTCCCTATCGCCCCTTCCTCTCCATTTTCTGTCTATCAAATAGGCAAAAATAATTTTAAAAAATGTAAAAAAAAAAAAAAAAAGACAGTAAAGGTCCCTTTATCGGGTTCTGAGCAACTTTTATCTCCCCATGCCATTTGGCAAGTGGCTCATCTGCCTGCCTCAACACTGACCATATTCCACTGTGGATAACACCACAGAGAGCCTAAATTTTGTATATAAAGTCTGTAGTATTTTCAGAAGATGAATCAGCCAAAGGGAGAGGGAAAAAAAGCCGCCCTGAAAATAGCATGGAAAACAAAAACAAGGCACTTTCAGGTCCAATTTCAAGCTCCTGAGTTGGAAGTAAATAGGAGAAACAATTTCCTCAAGAAGATATAGGCACTCCTTTTTTTTTTTTTAAGAATTTATTTATTTATTCATGAGAAAGATAGGAGGCGAGAAAGAACCAGCCATCACTCTGGTACATGTGCTGCCGGGGATCAAACTCCTGACCTCATGCTTGAGAGTCTAGTGCCTTAGCCACTGCGCCACCTCCCGGACCACAGCACTCCTTATTTTAGTGCACCTCACTTCACAGCGCATCACGGAGATGGCAGTGCTGCATCAAGCAAGTCTATCTACTGCTCCCATATTTCTAACAGCACAAGCTAATTTCCTGCCTCTAAGTTATACTTAACTAAAGTCTATGCATTGGCTTCAGACATGTTATTCCACACTTTACAGACTGCAGCATGGTGCAAATACAGCCTTTTTATGCACTAGAGAACAACAAAAACATTGTGTGACTTGTTTTATTTCAATATTTGCTCTATCGTAAGGTTCTGGAACCAAATCCACAACTTCTCCAAGGTATGTCCATACAGCAAGTCAGGGTGAAGGCAGCGGGAAAAGGAGCATAAAGTAGAAAGTAAGTCACCTGTAAGTCAGACATTCAGTTTGCTCTCTTCTTTCCCAGCCAACAACTGAGTCACCATAAGCGAGACAGAGATGTGGCCAGAGTCCCAAGGAAGCATCTGAACTGTCGTTACTTGGCATCACCTGAACAACCCCACACAGCCACTATGTGGCATTTGAGCTGACACCCCAAACCTGGAAATGGCATTGTAACAGATACCTCTTCTTGGGAAGAATAATTTTTTGATGGAAGTATTTATACTCCAATAGGCATCTCTGCCATTCACAGTCTACAGTGAATCTGAGATTGACCACAGCTCTTCCTTTGAGCCCAAGGCTCACTGGGAGAAATATAGCCAGGTCTCTAATAAAAAAAAAAATTTTTTTTTTAATTAAAAAGCTGAAGGCCCTCCAACAAGTCCTGTATCTCTCTGGGAATGACTTTTCTTGCTGAATATCCTACTGGCCTCAGGTGGAGGTAGACAGCATAATGGTTATGCAAAGAGACTCTCAAGCCTGAGACTCCAAAATTCCAAGTTCAGTCCCCGAAACCACCATAAGTCAGAAATGAGCACTGCTCTGGTGAAAAAACAAAAAAAAAATTATACTGGCCTCCAAAAGTACCACAGGGATTCTAAGGACAGAAGAGGAAGACTAGACCCCACCCTCACTTCCACGACTTCCTATGCCTTTCCCTTCATGAACTCGGATGCCCCTTCTCACCCACCGCCTTGGCCTCCACAGGTCTCTCTGTGAAGTCCTCCACCATGGCAGCCAGGGACTTGCTGCTGTCCAGACCGTGCTCCCGAATCCAGGCATAGAATTCCCGAGGCAGGATGCTTAGGAACTGCTCCAGAACCAGCAGCTCCAGGATCTGCTCCTTGGTGTGCAGCTCAGGCCGCAGCCAGCGGCAACAGAGTTCCTGGAGCTGGCTGAGGGCTTCTTGGGGGCCAGCTGCCTCCTGATAGCGGAACTGCCGGAACCTCAGGCGGAAAGTCTCTGGACTGGGGTCCTCCTGGCCCCTGCCCCAAAGCAACTCTTTCTCCAGTTTGACCACTGGAATACCCATCTGCTGCTGGGGAGCTTCTGCCATGCCCAGTTGGTCTTTAAGCATCTTCATGCTCCCTCCCTGAAGCAAAAAGTCTGCTGGAAAGACCAAGCAAAGATGCACTATTAATTAGTGCATTCTAGACAAAACCTGGAGGACAAAAATTACTCTGCAGGTCCCAGAACAAACCTCAGTAACAATTAAGAACCTTGCTCTAGTCAACAATTCGTTTGGCTTTATATGTTAACTCTTTTTTCAGGTTCCAGATGCTAACATGATGCCAACTGGATTTCCCTGGGCAGACGACCTCACCAATGTGTCCTGGAGCCCTATTTCCCCAGAGGCAGCCCCCGCCCCAGTAGGGGAAGAGAGAGATAGGCTGGGAGTATGGTTGACCTGCCAAAGCCCATGTTCAGCGGGGAAGCAATTACAGAAGCCAGACCTCCCTACCTTCTGCACCCGATAATGACCCTCGGTCCATATTCCCAGAGGGTTAAAGAATAGGAAAGTGGGGGTCGGGCGGTGGCGCAGTGGGTTAAGCGCATGTGGTGCAAAGCGCAGGGACCAGTGTAAGGATCCCGGTTCGAGCCCCCAGCTCCCCACCTGCAGGGGAGTCGCTTCACAGGCGGTGAAGCAGGTCTGCAGGTGTCTATCTTTCTCTCCCCTTCTGTCTTCCCCTCCTCTCTCCATTTCTCTCTGTCCTATCCAACAACGAATTGCGTCAACAAGGGCAATAATAATAACCACAACGAAGCTACAACAAGGGCAACAAAAGGGGGGAATAAATGGCCTCCTGGAGCGGTGGATTCATGGTGCAGGCACCGAGCCCAGCAATAACCCTGGAGGAGGAAAAAAAAAAAAGAATAGGAAAGTTATCAGGAGAGGGGATGGGATACGGAGTTCTGGTGGTGGGAATTATGTGGACTTGTACCCCTCTTATCCTATGGTTTTGTCAGAGTTTCCTTTTTATAAATAAATATATATATATATATCTTTAAAAAAAACTTGCTCTTTTTTTCTTTTTAAATTTCACTGGTGGGTGCGGGGTGGGGGGAGTGGCCAGCACAGGTTTTACAAAGGTCACCATGCCTGTAGTGGTCAGCAGAGTAACAGATCAGAAGGGACAAAATATGAAGTAGCACTAACCATGAGCCGAGCCGGAGCTGAGAGTGGCTTGAGTCAAGGTGGTGTCACAGCAGCAAACAGCATCAGGTCACATCTCATAAGCAAAACCAGTAGACTTGCTAGCAGCTTGGACAGGCTGGTGGGCTCAGCCTAAGGAAAACAGCAGGACAGCATTATGTAATGTCACCAGAAATACACCAATCACCATCATCATCATAACTGACAACAAAGGTAGGAAATCCTGTGAAACTTCAGCACTTAGAACACATGAAGTACACACTCTCATCTAGAATTCATGATAACTCTACTCCCCCTCCTGGTCACATGAAGAAATGAAAGACATTCAAGAGGTCTGCCTCCCATAATACACACCCCAGAGAGGAACCCTGGGAGTGAAAAAGAAAGGTCAATGATAGTCCAAGTCCTCGTGAGAACGAAAGGGCTGCAAGACCAAGGAGACAGCTCAGCAGGCAGACAAGAGGGCCTGCGCTTGAGGCACCTACTTTGATGCCTTTGAGGCTTCTCTCACATATTAAATTTTTCTTGTTATTTATTGGATAGAGACAGAAACTGAGAGGGGAGGGGGAGAGGGAGAGAGGGAGAAAGGAGAGAGAGAGCTGCAGCACTGCTTTATCACTTGTGAAGCTTCCCCCCTGTAGGTGGGGACCAGGGACTTGGAACCAGGTCCTTGTGCAGTGTAACATGTGCACCAGGTGTGCCACCACCCAGTCTCCTAATTTTTTTTATATATTTATTTATTTATTACTTTTTTTTTTTTTTTTTTTTTACCAGAGCACTGTTCAGCTCTGGCTTATGGTGGTGCGGGGGACTGAACCTGGGACTCTGGAACCTCAGACATGAGAGTCTGTTTGCATAACCATTATGCTGTCTACCCTCCACCCTTCCTAATTTTTTTTTCTCTCTTTTACCAGAGCAATGCTCAGCTCTGGTTTATAGTATAGAGGGCTGAGCCTCAGACTTTGCCATGAGTCTTTCTGCATAACAATTATACTATCTCCGTCAATAAATTAATATTTAAAGCTCTACTAATTGACACAAGAGAGAAAGAAGGTGAGAGAACCAGAGCTTCACTCTGGCACATAGTATGTCAGGTGTTAAACTCAGGTACTTCACAATTTTAAGTCAAATGCTTTAGACTTAGCCATTGCACCACCTTGCAGGCCACAAAAATAGATGTTAAAGGTAGTGGGGGAGCAGCAGTACACCTAGTGAAATACTCACATTACAGTGCAGAAGGACCCAGGTTCAATCCCCTGGTCACCACCTGCAAAGAAAAAGCTTCACAAGTAGTGAAACAGGGCTGCAAGAGTCTTTCTCGTTTCCTCTCAATCTCCCACTCCACTCTTAAATTTCTTTCACCGTCTGTGAAGCAACTCCCCTACATGTGGGGAGCCAGGGGCTCGAACCGGGATCCTTACGCTGTTCCTTGTGCTTTGCGCCACCTGTGCTTAACCCACTGCGCTACCACCGACTCCCTCATTTCTTTTTAATGAAAGAGAGATTCAGAGAGAGCAGGAGAGAGACATACATACAGACAGAGACAGACCGGAGCCCTGCTCAGCTCTGGCTGATGGCAGTGCTGGGAACTGAACCAGAGACCTCTGAGGCTCAAGCAGGAAAATCCTTTGCAGAACCATTATGCTGTCTCTCCCCAGCTCCAGCTAGATATTTATTTCCATCCTTCTCTTCCTTTTATATTTTATTATTTACTTATCTCTATTTTTCTGTTGACTTTTTTTCCCACCAGAGTTATAGCTGGGGGTCAGTGCCTGTATGACAAACCCAATGCTCCCAGCAGTAATTTGTTGTTGTTGTTCCTTTTTCTTTTCATTTGATAGGACAGAGAGAATTTGAGAGAGAGGGGGGAGAGAAAGACACCTCCAGACCTGCTTCATTACTCATGCAGCTCTCCCCAGCCCCACCCAACAGATAAGGACTCGGAACTTGAACTCCGGTCCTTGCGCATGGTGACCTGTGTGCTCTACTGAGTTCACCACCACCTGGTCTCTACTTATTTTTAATGAAAGAGAGCTACAGTGAGAAAGATACAGAGCCCTGCTCAGCTCTGGCTGCTGCTGGGGACTGACTCTGGGATGTCAGAGCCTCAGCCAGGAGAGTTTTTTTGCAGAACCAGGATGCTGTCAGGCCTTCCACCTCTGCATCCCATAAAGAATTTTGGTGGGGCTGGATGATGGCACACCTGGTTGAGCACACATGTTGCAATGCTCAAGGACCTGGGTCCGAGCCCTGGTCCCCACCTGCGGGGGAAAGCTTTGCGAGTGGTGAAACAGTGCTGCAGGTGTTTTTCTCTCTCTTTTCTTTTTTTTTAAGATTTTATTTATTTATTTATGAGAAATATAGGGAAAGAGAGGGAGAAAAAGAATGAGACATCACTCCGGTACATGTGCTGCTGGGAAATGGACCTGGGACCTCCTGTTTGAGGGTCCAATGCTTTATCTCCCACTGCACCATCTCCCGGATCACTCTCTCCCTCTCTGTCACCCTCTTCTCTCTTGATTTCCAGCTGTCTCTATCCAACAAATAAATAAAGATAATACCAAGAATCTTGGTCCATACTCCCAGAGGGATAAACAAATGGAAGTTTACAACGGAGAGGATGGGACACAGAACTGTGAGAGAAGGTGGGAATTATATGGACTTGTACCCCTGTTATCTCACAATGTTGCACATCATTATTAAATCACAAATAATTTTAATTATTACTGTTATTATTGTCATTATAATTAAAATTATTTTAGCAGACCCCTACCCAGCTCTGGCTGATGGTGGTGCTGGGGATTGAACCTGGGACCTCAGGGCCTCTGGCAGGAGAGGCTTTTGCAAAACCACGATGCTGTCTCCCCTGCCCTTGTTTGTTTATTTACGAGCCAATTTCATTTATTTCAATGAGAGAGATACAGAGAGCCCAGAGCCCCGCTCAGCTCTGGCTGATGGTGGTGCTGAGGCTTGAACCCTTGGCTCCCTCCAGCAGGAGAGTCTTTCTGAACCACTGTGCTGTGCTGTCCCCGCACTGAGGTTTTCTTCTTTCTCTCCCCGCCCCAACCCCTTTCGGCCAGAGGGTGAGACAGAGACACCAGGCTAGGCGCACAAGTTACGGGCGCGGGAGGGAAAATCTCAGTGGAGGCGCCCCGCACACACATTCCGCAGAGGGTATGCGCCACCAGGCTCCAGGCCCCGGGTTCACGACCCCGGCCCCCACCTACGAGGGGGGGGGGGTCGTGCAGCAGGGCTGCAGGTAGCTCTCTGTCTCTCTCCCCTCACGATTTCTGGCTGTCTCTAGCCAATAAATGAAGATAATAAGATACCAAAAAAATGAAAATGTTACACAAAGAGAGAAAGAGGGAGAGTTGGGGGGGTGACCCGCAGCCCTGCTCCACCGCTCGCGCAGCCTCTCCCCTGCAGGTGAGGGCCGGGGGCGCGAACTCGGGTCCCTGCGCGCGGTGGCGCGTGCGCTCTGCCGGGGCCGCCCCCACTGAGATTCTCCGTCCCGCGCCTGTCCGCCAGGGTTCAGGCGCCCCGAGCGCGTCTTCTCCTCAGGCCGAGCTCCGGCTCCAGGTCCCCGCCGGGCCCTGCCTGACTGGGTTGGGGCAGCGTCGTCCCCCGCAGCCCCGGACCACCCCCTCCGAGACGAGCCACGCCACCCCCCAAAGCAGCGACCCCCGGTCCGCTCCAGCCCTCCGCCCAACCCCGTCCCAGCGCCGTCCCAGCGCCTCGGGCTCACCTAGCTCTTCACACGACGCAGGGCTCCACCGACCGGAAGCGGGCTGCGACTTCTGTCAGACAGGTGCACACGGGAAAAGGGTCACTTCCGCTTCCCCTCTAGGCCGCCCGGAGGTGGCTGCGTCTCGATGGTCGCGGTCACGAGCTCTGCAGGCTCCTTGCTGCCGCGGGAGCCCAGCGCGGGGCCTTCGCACCTTCCACCTCCCCAGGCCGCAGCCACGCATTCTAGGGTTCTATTCCTATTTATCGTCTCTTTTAAAAAGTCATTTTAGGGGGCCGGGTGGTGCCACACCTGGTTGAACGCACATGTGACCATGCACAAGGACCCGGGATCGAGCCCCCTCCCCCCGTCCCCGTCCCCACCTGCATGAAGGAAGGTTTGCGAGTGGTGAAGCAGGTCTGCAGGTGTCTTTCTCTCCCCCTCTGTCTTCCCCTCCTGTGTCCATTTCTCTCTGTCCTATCCAACAACATCAATAACAACAACAAATAACTTCAACAATAAAAAAAACAAGGGCAACAAAAGGGAATAAATATTTTAAAATATACATATAGTAGTCCAGGAGGTGACGCAGTGGCCAAGGCACTAGACTCTCAAGCATGAGGTCTGGAGTTCAATCCCTGGCAGCACATATACCAGAGTGATGTCTGGTTCTTTCTCTCTCTCCCCTTTCTCATAAATAAATAAAATCTTTAAATCTATATATTATTTATTTTGTTTACAGAGCACTGCTCAGCTCTGGTTCATGGTGGTGTGGGGGATTAGACCTGGGACTTTGGAGCCTCAGGCAGGAGAATCTCTTTGCATAACCACTGTGCTATCTACCCCTACCCTTTTATTTAGTATTAGATAGAAACAGCCAGAAATTGTGAGTGTAAGGGGAGATAAAGAGGAAAAGAGACAAAGAAACACCTGCAGCCCTGCTTCACCACTCATGAATCTTTCCCCCTGCAGGTTGGGACTGGGGGCTTGAACTTGGGTCTTTGCACACTGTAGTGTATGTTCTTAACCAGGTGTTCCACTGCCTGCTCCCCCCCCCTTTTAAAAAATTATATATTTATTATTGGATAGAGACAGAAATGGTAGGAGGAGATAAAAAGGAAAAGAGACAGACAAGGGCTTGACTTCTGAAAAGCAAAGGTTAACTTATTGAAGAAAAATGCAGTTGGTGTCCATCTTCCCCTTCCTCTTAGCATGAACAGGGCTTACTTCTGCTGTCATCAAAATGGCCTTGGTTGGTGGCCCAACCTGCTCCTTCTGCCTAAGAGTCTGCTGATAACCCAAACAAGTTGTACTCTGTGTATACACAAGAAAAAGTCACCTGTTAAAGTTACTTGCTGTGAGTTGCTATAGGAAGGCTGATAACTGTATAAAAGGGCCAGCGCCATTGTGCTTGGGGGCCCATCTGCTGTGGACATGAGTCTGACTGGGTCTGCCAGCATAATAAACACTGCTTCCTGCATTAAAGCCTCAGATGTCCCATCTCTCTGCTTGAGAATCCCGTAACACTTGAACCCGGGTCCTTGTGCACAGGAATGTGTGCACTTAACCAGGTGCAACACTGACTGCCCCCACACCCAGCAGTGTTCTGATTAAAGAAAAAAGAAAAGAAGAATAATCATTGAGTCATGGGGTAGAGAGCATAATGTTTATGCAAAAAGACTCTCATTCCTGAGACTCTAAAGTCCCAGGTTCAATCCCCCACACCACAAGCCAGAGCTGAGCAGTGTTCTGGTAAAAAGAAAGGAAGGAAGGAAGGGAGGGAGGGAGGAAGGAAGGAAGCGAGGAAGGAAGGAAGGAGGATGGATCATTGTAATGGTCCAGGAGGTAGTGGAGCAGATGAAACATTGGACTCCCAAGCTGAGGTCCGGAGTTCCATTCCCCGTATCACACATGCCAGAATGATGCACTGGTTCTCCTCTCTCTCTCTCTCTCTCTTTCTCTCTCTCTCATATTAATAAGTAAATCTTTGTTAAAAAATAAATTTGGGAAAAAATAAATAAAATTGGGGTCCAGGCAGTGGCACACCTGGTTAAGTGCACACATTACAGTGCACAAGGACCCGACCCGTGTTCAAGCCACTGGTCCCCAACAGTAGGGGGAAAGCTTCACAAGTGGTGAAGCGGGGCTGCAGATGTCTCTGTCTCTTTCCCTCTATCTCCCTCTCCCTTCTCAATTTCTATCTCTAACCAATAATAAATAAATATTTTTTATATTTATTTTCCCTTTTGTTGCCCTTGTTTTATTGTTGTAGTTATTATTGTTGTTGTTATTTATGTCATCGTTGTTGGATAGGACAGAGAGAAATGGAGAGAGGAGGGGAAGACAGAGAGGAGGAGAGAAAGATAGACACCTGCAGACTTGCTTCACCACCTATGAAGCAATTCCCCTGCGTGTGGGGAGCCGGGGGCTCAAACTGGGATCCTTACGTCAGTCCTTGCACTTGACGCCTTCCTTGCACACATGTGCTTAACCCACTGGACTACCGCCAACTCCCAATAAATAATTTTTTAAATACATAAATAGGTGGTCCAGGAGGTGGTGCAGTGAATGAAGCATAGGACTCTCAAGCATGAGGTACTGAGTTCAATCCCTGACAGCACATGTACCAGAGTGATGTGTTCCTCTTTCTCCTATGTTTCTCATTAATAAAAAAATTAAAATCTTAAATAAATAAGGAGTCAGCAGTAGCACAGTGGGTTAAGCGCACATGGCGTGAAGCGCAAGGACTAGCATAAGAATCCTGAGAAGGAGAAGGCGAAGAGAAGGATCCTGGTTGGAGCCCCTGGCTCCCCACCTATAGGAGGGTCACTTCACAAGCGATGAAGCAGGTCTTCAAGTGTCTATCTTTCCCTCCTCAATTTTCTCTCTGTCCTATCCAACAGCAACAACAGCAATGACAATAATAATAATGACAACAAAGAGGGCAACAAAATGGGAAAAATGGCCTCCAGGAGCAGTGAATTTGTAGTGCAGGCACTGAGCCCCAGCAATAACCCTGGAGACAATAAATAAATAAATAAATAAATAAATTTGTAGGGGTCAGAAAGCTAGCTCATTGTGTAGGGTGACTGACTGCCTTGTCATGGATGATGCCAGACTGGAGCAGACACCCATCACGGTCCATTCCCTCCACAAGAAATATCAACTAGAGGCTGGTTGGTGGTGCCCCTGGTTGAGCACACACATTACAGTGCACAAGAACCCTGGTTCAAGGACCCAGTCCCACCTGCAGAGGGAAAGCTTCATGAATGATGAAACTGTACTGCAAGTATCTCTCTTTCTCCCCATCTCTCCTTTCCCTTTCGATTTCTGTAATAAAGTTAAAAAAAATTTAAAGACATCAACTATGCACTGACTGGATACCCCTTGCTCAGATTAGACCAACTCAAATGATTCTGAAGGGAGAAAAGAAGGAAAAAAGAAAAAGAAAATGGGAACAATCAGGTTCTTTGTAACTTTGGGGAAGATAGGTAAACACATCACCGGACACAACTCTTTTACCCCAACCTGAGGCAAGGCAGACCCAATGCACCCTCATCTGCCCCACTCCAACCCCCACTTCACCCTCTGGGAGGAGGACCTTACCAGTCCCTCCCTGAGAACAGGCCTGGGGAACAGAGGGTGTGGCCCTTACCCCTGGCACTGGGTGACTATGCCCCAGGGACGTGCAATGTGGCAGACACCCTGACACAGGTCAGACTCAAGACCCACAGTCCTTTAGCATAGAGGGACTGTGTGTGTAGGTCAGACTCAAGACCCACAGTCCTTTAACAGAGAGGGACTGACTGTGTGTCTGCTTTGTGCCGAGGAAGAGACAGAGCCCAAGGGAAGGAGCACATGGCTGGCCCTCCCCTCTCTACAGTGGCCACTGGTCAGCATGCAGGTCCACTGATGCCCAGATCTGGAATTTGGTAGAAACACTGACACGTTCTCTATGGGCTCATGTGTGTATGAGGAAGAGGAAAGCTAGGACTACTGGATCTGCACTTGGCCAGGAGCATGCAAAGCAAAAACCAATGTTATCTATCACCATGACTGAACTAGTTCTTTTTTTTAAATATTTATTCCCTTTTGTTGCCCTTGTTGTTTTATTGTCATTATTAATGACATTATTGTCATTATCGTTGTTGGATAGGACAGAGAGAAATGGAGAGAGGAGGATTCAACTTCCGGAGGCAGAGCTACGAGCAGCAGATCGCTTTCTCTCCTCTCCTCTCCTCTCCCGGATCAACTAGGAATACCAAAGGAGACCACCCGGACCGAAACAAGACAGGACTAGAATGACCACAGAAACCCAGTAAATCACCCGTGAGTACAAACACGCGTGGCTGGTGACAGAGAGGAGAGAGGGGCCTAAGGAGAGATTAAGTGACTGCTAACAGTTCAACAGTTTGTCAGTTGAGACACCACCTCCACTCTGCTCCACCAACAAGGGGACAGCTGAAGGGAGGAAAGGACTCCCCAGAGACTCACCAAGTGCAACTCTGAGTCTCCATTGCTACTACCCTCAGAATCTGGAGCAGCAACAGGGAGGGACACCAGGGGACAGAGATCTAACCGGGAAACTCAGGAGAAGACCTATACCTCGGTGGCATAGCTGAGGGGCTGTGAAAGTCTCTTTGCATAACCACTGGATTATCTCTGCCACACCCTGCTTTATCTCTTGGTCAGGAGTCAGTGATTAAGCTAAGAAGCCTATTGATAGTTTAAAAGCCCTCAGGCTCCCATAGCCTACAGGGGAAAAAAAAAAAGGCTTTTACACCACTGAACTCCAACTCAGGGATTGAAAAAACTGTTAACTTATATAAAATGGTTAAAACAACAAGAAAAAATATTGGAGACTCGAACCAGGACAAGAGTCCAGCTAAAAGTCCTCCAGAGGGTGAAGCACAAAACAACGAGTTCAACATCCAAACATTAGCCAAGGAAATAATAACAGGAGTGAGTAAAGAACTTGAAAAAATTGTAATCAGAAATGCAGGAACAACAAATGAAAATATGGAAGAAAATTCTAATAATCTCATGGTTATTAGAGAGCTGAAAGCTGAAATCGCTGAGCTAAGAAGGCAACTAGCTGAACAAGCTAAAACAGTATCAGAGCAGGGCAACAAAATAGATGAACTCCAGAAAGCAGTAGAGGGCAGAGAGAATAGAATCAATGAGGCTGAAGACAGAATTAGCAAGATTGAGGATGAATTAGAGACAACTAAAAAAGAAGTAAGAGATCTCAAAAAGAGATTAAGAGATGCTGAAAACAACAACAGAGTCCTATGGGAAGACTTCAAAAGAAACAATATACGCATTATTGGCTTACCAGAGGAAGAAAGAGAAGGGGAGGAAGAAAGCATTCTCCAGGCCATAATAGCTGAAAATTTCTCTAGTCTAGACAACACCAAAGACATAAAGATTCAAGAAGCCCAGAGGGTCCCAAACAGAATTAACCCAGACCTAAAGACACCAAGACATGTCATACTTAGATTGGAAAGGAATAAGGATAAAGAAAGGATCCTCAAGGCTGCAAGAGAAAAACAAAGAGTCACCTACAAAGGAAAACCCATAAGATTAGCAGCAGACTTCTCCATACAAACACTACAGGCCAGAAGAGAATGGCAAGATATCTATCGAGTGCTCAATGAGAAAGGCTTTCAGCCAAGAATACTATATCCTGCTAGATTGTCATTCAGACTAGATGGAAGCATCAAAACCTTCTCAGACAAGCAACAGTTGAAGGAAGCAACCATCACCAAGCCTGCCCTGAAAGAAGTTCTGAAAGGTCTCCTATAAATAGTCAGACCACCACAAATAGGACATATATCAAAACACTCTAAAACTCTACAAGAATGGCGTTAAAATATCTTCAATCTTTGATATCAATAAATGTCAATGGCCTGAATTCACCTATTAAAAGACACAGAGTAGGAAGATGGATCAGAAAACACAACCCAACAATATGTTGTCTACAGGAAACTCACCTAACGCAACAAGACAAACACAGACTTAAAGTGAAAGGATGGAAAACTATCATTCAAGCCAATGGCCCACAAAAAAGGGCAGGAACAGCTATTCTCATATCTGACATGATAGACTTTAAAATAGATAAGATTTAAAAAGATAGGAAGGGACACTACTTAATGCTCAGAGGATCAGTCAATCAAGAGGACTTAACAATTATTAATATCTATGCACCCAATGAGAAGCCATCTAAATACATCAAACTTCTACTGAAAGAGCTACAGCAATATATTAACAGTAACACAATCATAGTAGGGGACTTCAACACCCCACTATCTCAACTTGACAGATCATCCAGGAAGAAAATCAGTAAAGACATAAGGGAGCTAAATGAAGAGATAGATAAACTAGAACTATTGGACATTTTCAGAGTCATTCATCCCAAGAAACTGGAATACACATTTTACTCAAATCCACATGGATCATTCTCAAGGATAGACCATATGTTCGGCCACAAAGACAGCATCAGCCTATTCAAGAGCACTGAAATCATCCCAAGCATCTTCTCAGACCACAGTGGAATTAAACTAACACTTAACAATCAACAAAAGATTAGTAACAGTCCCAAAATGTGGAAGCTCAACAGTACACTTCTTAACAACTTCTGGGTCAAAGAGGAAATCAAGGAAGAAATCAAAATGTTTCGAGAGTTCAATGAAAATGAAGACACAAGCTATCAAAATATTTGGGACACAGCTAAAGCAGTCCTAAGAGGGAAGTTCATAGCTATACAAGCACACATTAGGAAACAAGAAAAGGCACAAATAAACAGCCTGATTGCACATCTTAAAGACCTAGAAGAAGAACAACAAAGGAATCCTAAAGCAACCAGAAGGACAGAAATCACTAAAGTTAGGGCAGAAATAAATAACATTGAGAATAGGAAAACCATACAAAAGATCAATGAAAGTAAATGTTGGTTCTTCGAAAGAGTAAATAAAATCGACAAACCTTTAGCCAGACTCACAAAACAAAAAAGGGAGAAGACCCAAATAAATAGGATAGTAAATGAAAGAGGAGAAATCACGACACTGCAGAAATTCAACATATCATGCGAGGCTTCTATGAACAACTATATGCCACCAAGCTAGAGAACCTGGAAGAAATGAATGATTTCCTAGATACCTACCAACTTCCAAAACTAAGTAAAGAGGAAGTGGATAACATGAACAGGCCCATCACAGCTAATGAAATTGAAACAGTTATCAAAAATCTTCCCAAAAATAAAAGTCCTGGACCAGATGGCTTTACAAATGAATTCTACAAAACTTTCAAAGAAGAACTAATACCTCTACTTTTAAAAGTCTTCCAGAAGATTGAAGACACTGGAATACTCCCTGCCAGCTTCTATGAAGCCAACATCACCCTGATACCAAAAGCAGACAGGGACACAACCAAAAAAGAAAACTACAGACCAATATCTCTGATGAACATAGATGCGAAAATATTGAACAAAATTCTAGCCAACCTGATACAGCAGTATATCAAAAAAATTGTTCATCATGACCAAGTGGGGTTTATCCCAGGCATGCAAGGTTGGTTTAATATACATAAATCAATCAATGTGATCCACCACATCAACAAAAGCAAGACCAAAAACCACATGGTCATATCAATAGATGCAGAGAAAGCCTTTGACAAAATACAACATCCCTTTATGATCAAAACACTACAAAAAATAGGAATAGATGGAAAAAAAAAAAAAGAAATGGAGAGAGGAGGGGAAGACAGAGAGGGGGAGAGAAAGATAGACACCTGCAGACCTGCTTCACCGCCTATGAAGCGACTCCCCCTACAGGTGGGGAGCTAGGGGCTCAAACCGAGATTCTTACTCTGGTCCTTGATCTTTGGGGCACTTTCACTTAACCTGCTGCACTACCGCCCAACTCCCTGAACTAGTTCTTTCAAGGGGCCTCTAAGAAGGGGATGGATGGTAGTGTGACAATTGAGCACAAATGTTCTCATGCCCAAGGGTTCAAGCTTCCAGTTCTCACCTGCAATGGAGAAGTTACAAGTGGTGAAGTAGTGCTGCAGGTATCTCTCCTGCTCTATGCCCCTCTTTCTATCTCAATTTCTGTCTCTACCAAAAAAAAAAAAAAGAGGGAGTCAGGCGGTAGCGCAGTTGGTTAAACGCACGTGGTGCGAAGCAAGGACTGGCATAAGGGTCCCAGTTTGAGCCCCCGGCTCCCCACATGCAAAGGAGTCACTTCACAGAGGTGGTGAAGCAGGTCTGCAGGTGTCTGTCTTTCCCCTTCTCTGTCTTCCCCTCCTCTCTCCATTTCTCTCTGTCCTACCCAACAACGATGACATCAATAACAACAATAATAATAGCTACAACAATAAAACAACAAGGACAACAAAAGGGAAAATAAATACTTAAAGAGAGAGAGAAGGAGTGAGAGAGAAGGAAGAGGAAAAACGGCCACCAGGGGCAGGGGCAGAGAACTTATCGTGCAGGCACCAAGTCCCTTGGTGTCTGGCAAAAATAATAATAACAAAAATAGAGGGCAAAAGTCAGTGGTGAACCTAGTTAAGCACACACACGGGTTCAGGCAGAGGTGCACCTATTAAGTGCACATATCACCAGGTACAAGTCCCTGCAGGAAGGAAGCTTTCTGAGCAGTGAAGCAGTACTATTGTCTCTGTCTCTACCACCCCCCCTACTATTCCCTTCCCTTTCAATTTCTCTCTGTTCTATCATATAAAGCTTAAAAATAAATGAATAGGGGCCAGGTAGTAGTGCACCTGGTTGAGCGCACGTTACAGGCGCAAGGACCAAGGTTCAAGCCCCCAGTCCCCACCAGTAGGGGGAAAGTTTTACAATTGGTGAAGCAGGGCTGCAGGTGTCTTTCTCTCTCCCTCTTTTTAAAAATTTTTTAAAAGATTCTATTTACTTATTAATGAGAAAGAACTAGACATCACTCTAGTACATGTGCTACCGGGGATTGAACTCAGGACCTCATGGTTGAGAGTCTAATGCCTTAGCCAGTGCACCACTTCCCAGACCACTACTCTCTCCCTATTACCCCCTTCCCTCTTGATTTCTGGCTGTCTCTATCCAATAAATAAAGATAATTTTAAAAAATCTCAAATAAAAATAAATGAGGGCTAGGAAGACAGCATAATGCTTATGCAAAATGCCTGAGGCTTTGAGATCCCAGGTTCAATCTTCAGCACCACTATAAACCAGAGCTGAGCAGTGCTCTGTTCTCTGTGTATCTCTCATTAAAGGTCAATAAAGTTTTTTAAAAAGAAGAAAAGAAAATAAATAATAAGAAAGGCTTGCAAGGCCTGGGAAGATAATGCACTGTGAGAACTTGAATACAGAGGCCAGGTGGTGGCACACCTGGTTGAGCTCATATGTTACAATGCAGAAGGACCCAGATTTGAGCCCCTGGGCCCCACCTGTGGGGGGAAAGCTTCACGAGTGGTGGCTACAGGTGTCTCACTGTCTCTCTCCCTCTCTATCATGCCCTTCCCTCTCAATATCTGGCTGTGTCTATCCAATAAATAAATAAATAAACAAACTTGAATACAAGAGGTCCCAGATTCAGTCCCTGCACTGGCAACAGCCACAGCTGAGTGGTGTTATGGTACACTCCCCCATAAAAATAAGTACCTCTTTTAAAAATAAATAAGCTGGGGAGCAGGGCGGTAGCGCAGCGGGTTAAGCACACGTGGCACAAAGCACAAGGATCAGTGTAAGGACCCCGGTTTGAATCCCCGGGTCCCCACCTGCAGGGGAGTCGCTTCACAGGCAGTGAAGCAGGTCTGCAGGTGTCTGTCTTTCTCTCCCCTTCTCTGTCTTCCCCTCCTTTCTCCAGTTCTCTGTCCTATCCAACAATAACGACATCAACAACAAGTACAAAAACAATGAAACAACAAGGGCAACAAAAGGGAATAAAAAAATGTTAAAAAATTAAATAAATAAAATAAATGGGCTCAGGAGTCGGGCAGTAGCTCAGAGTCCCTAACCTCTCCCTTGACCCCTTGATGGGACTCCAGAGCTTCCATCAACCTCTAGACCATCAAGGGGGTGCCCACCAAGGACTGAGTTGCTCCATCTCCCCAAAACAGGACCCTGGTGCCACCCCAACAGCAGTTTCCAGGAGCTCCTGGAAGGGGTTTCCCAGACTTCCCAGGACACTACATCACTTGTGGTCCCCCAAAACCTTGCCAACTCTAGCTCCCCTACTCCCAGGCCCTGTTTCTGGGCATGTAATCTGCTCACCAGCAGAGAAAAAGGTTTCATCCTGAGACCTCTGATAGGTTTAAACTCTTCACTTTTGGGTGTCAATGTCAAAATCCCACTTCCACCTCCTCCTTTGCCCTAAGACTCCTCCTGCACCTGAGCACAGGAAGTGCTCCGCCCCTGGGGTGGGCATGCTGTTCAATGGGGCCACCATGTGCAGAACAGCCCCCACTCAGGACTGGACACTTTAGAATGTGTGCTTAAGCATAGCAACTGAGTCGGGGAGATAGCTTGTGTTGAAAGCCCAAGACTTGTAGATCTGAGACCCCAGAGGTTCCAATTTTGACCCCCAACACCATCAGAGCTGAACTGGTGTCTCTGTCATGGGGGAAAAAACTTAAGGGTATGGGCGGTGACACACCCAGCTGAGTAAACACATTACCAAGCACAAGGACGTGAGCTTGAGCTCCTGGCATGGGTCCTTGCTGGGGTGTAAGGATACACATACACAGCTAGTTCTAGTCAGTACAATCAGGAGTGTATTTGGGGGTCTGAAAACTACAAGCATAAATCTAGTGATGGTGGGGAGTGGGTATCCAGGCAGGAAGTCAAATCCGGGACCTTTGACTAAGTTTGTTTCAAGAAGGTTAAGTCTAGGTCTCAAAAGGTATTCAGATAGTTTCTTCTCCTATCCAGAGAGCTCTGGTAGCACTTAGCATCAACTGCAAACTATGACGGTGAATTATTGTGGACATAATAGCACCTGCACTTAACCCGCTGCGGTACAGCCCGACTCCCAAGGAATAAATATTTTTTTTAAAAATCTTTAAAAAAAAATTGAAGAACTTCCAGTGTGATCTGGGAGGTGGCACAGTGGATAAGGCTTTGGACTCTCAAGCATGAGGTCCCAAGTTCAATCCCCAGCAGCACATGTACCAGAGTGATGTCTGGTTCTTTCTCTCCTATCATTTCTTATGAATAAATAAATAAAATCTTTAAAGGGAGTAGGGCTGTAGCGCAGCGGGTTAAGCGCAGGTGACGCAAAGCACAAGGACCGGCATAAGGATCCCGGTTCAAACCCCGGCTCCCCACCTGCAGGGGAGTCGCTTCATAGGCGGTGAAGCAGGTCTGCAGGTGTCTATCTTTCTCTCCCCCTCTCTGTCTTCCCCTCCTTTCTCCGTTTCTCTGTCCTATCCAACAACGATGACAACAATAATAACAACAATAAAACAACAAGGGCAACAAAAGGGAATAAATAAAATAAATATTTAAAAAAATTAAAAAATAAGTAATAAAATATTTTTTAAAAATTGAAGAACTTCAAAAGAAAATTTCTCTGGATTCTGGGATGTGTCAAATACTAATAAAACGGGTGTTTGCTTCGGCAGCACATATACTAAAATTGGAATGATACAGAGATTAGCCCCTGATACAGATGATACAGAATGATACAGAGATGGCCCCTGCACAAGGATGACATACAAATTCGTGAAGCGTTCCATATCTAAAAAAAAGAAAGAAAAAAAAAACTTTGGAGTCAGAGAGTCCTAAATGAACTGTCACCCTAGTGGGTTAATGTTGATATGCATCAGTTGTTCTACAAAGCAGAGCTTGTTGTGAGGATTAAGTTTGAATATGTCCATGCACACAAGTGCAAGCAGGCAAACAGGAGATAAAATAAGTTGACTCTTTTCTCTCTGCCCACCAATCCTTATGACTAATAAGACTAACAGAAGCTTATAGTGGACAAACTTAATATTTGCAAACTTACTGGGGTTAAGGTTATCCACGAGGATTATTTTGGTTTCTAATTTATAAAAAATTATTTATTGGTGGGCTGGGAGGTGGTACAGTAGATAAAGTTTTGGATTCTCAAGCAAGAGACTCCACGTTCTAACTCCAGCATCTTTTTTTTTTTTTGCCTCCAGGGTTATTGGGGGGCTTGGTGCCTGCACTTACAAATCCACTGCTCCTGGAGGCCATTTTTCCCATTTTGTTGCCCTTGTTTTTTAAATATTTATTTATTCTCTTTTGTTGCCCTTGTTTTATTGTTGTAGTTATTGTTGTCATCATTGTTAGATAGGACAGAGAGAAATGAAGAAAGGAGGGAAAGACAGAGAGGGGGAGAGAAAGAGAGACACCTGCAGACCTGCTCCACCGCTTGTGAAGTGACCCCCCTGCAGGTGGGGAGCTGGGGGCTCAAACTGGGACCCTTATGCCAGTCCTTGCACTTTGCATCATGTATGCCTAGCCCCACTGCGTTACCACCTGGTCCCCTAACTCCAGCATCTTATGTGCCAGAGTGATGCTCTGGTTCTCCCCCTTCCTGCCCCATAAATAAATAAAAGCACATTATTTCCAGCTCTAAAATCTCAAGTTGTTTACTCACTTATGAGCCAAGCCAATAGCAACCCAATCAAGTAACTTTAAATCCTAACATATTTTTTTCCAGATATCTGTAGAAGAGCAAGGTTTGGATCAGTACATGTGGGTGATACACTCTTTTTTTTAATTTTTATTTATTTTCCCTTTTGTTGTCCTTGTTTTTTATTGTTGTTGTAGTTATTGTTGTTGTCACTGTTGGATAGGACAGAGAAAAATGGGGAGAGGAGGGGAGACAGAGAGGGGGAGAGAAAGACAGACACCTGCAGACCTGCTTCACCACCTGTGAAATGACTCCCATGCAGGTGGGGAGGCAGGGGCTCGAACCGGGATCCTTTACGCAGGTCCTTGAGCTTCGTGCCACGTGCACTTAACCCACTGTGTTATTGCCCGACTCCTGGGTGATCCACTCTTACAAAGCAGGTTTCTGAAAGGAAATGAACCACCCAGGAAGGTAATCCCAAGATCCCAAAACGCTTCTGAGGCCTTCAAATTTTATTTGGAACAGATTCTCAAAAGTACCTAGTACACTTTTGATTTAAAGTACAAAAGCACATTCCTAAACAAAATGCATACATGTGGTTATTACATATTTAGGATTATTTAATCCTTAGTTTCAATATCACTGATGGTGGCTGCTGGTCTCTAGATATGTAAGGGTATTCATAGTCATATATGGAAAGCCATATGTGTTTTTTAATTTGCTTCTATATTTAGATAAATTTCATTTAGATCTCTGTCTTTCCCTGACAAAATCCAATACCTGCTTAATGCCAAGAGGTAAAATATCATGGTAGAACTATCCTAGAGACTAGCCATAAAAGGATTATAGAAAGATAACATTTTGTGTATTTACTGAGTGTACAGTATAATGTTTGACTACAAAGGCCTCAACTGCTGGAATCACAACTATAATTTTAAATAATACTTTACTCACAAGATGTTACGAAGCTTGAGATGTAGAATATAATAAATTAGTATGACATCACCTAAAGAATCATGAACTTTTGCTGGGTATTATGACAGTGACCCTGAACTCTGGAGCCTACATGTGTGATTTTATGGGGGAAAAAAGTTCTTCTTTTTTACAGCCGATGGACACTAATACAATTTTTTTTAATGTGATGAGTCAACAATACACAAAACCCTCACATTTCAAATATTGTCCTGAGTTAAGAAGGGGAGACTAGTGTCAGACATTCAAACACATAAAGAAGTAACTGTAATGGTTAAAATCTTACAAGAAATAAACCTGCCACTCTATTGAAATACTCTATAGATATTACATAAAACAAGTCATCTTCATTGGAAGGCTGCATTTTCTTATGAAGTTCTCTCAATTTAGTTTATGTTCTTTGCTTTCCCCTATCAAAAGCAGACCAAACCTAACCATCTTTACTGGCCTTCAATGGGAATACATAAAATAAGTCTAAGCCTAAGATACACAGAACAGCTACTAAATGCAGTTAGGTCACCAGGAGTCCTATTGGTTGCCTGATGGCCTTATTATAGTCTTTTCTTCTAGAGGACTATAGAAGCAAACTAGGCAGTGAAGAATTTGGGCATTGCCTAAAAATGCCTAGCCAACTGCCACAAGCTCAAGGAGGGGCGAGGGAGGACATAATTTTTCAGATTTCTGGATGATGGGTAGGATGTGAAAAAGCAGTAAAAGATCCTTCAAAACATCAAGTAGGGTTTGCATACCTGCTAGTGAAAAGCTTAAATTCTCCTTTGAAAGTGCTTAAGAAAATGGGGAAATTAACAGAAATTCAAGTGTTGTGATTGGAAAAGAACAAAGTATTAAGTGCCTCATTTTCCTCAGAAAAGAACAGGCCTAGGTGTCTGTTTTGGAAAGACTCCGGGTTGAAAATAGGAGAAAAAAAAAAACTACATGAGCTACTTTTTTACATTTCACATTTTAACACTGATGAACTAATGATATCTTAGGAAAGCTATGAACAGTAAAAATGGATTTCAGGATTTTAAAAATGCTTAAAGGCCATATTAAAATAAAAAATGGAACTTAAGTGAGCATAAATAACGTATACATACCTACTTTAAACTATCATGTTAAAATTTCAAATATCATGAGAAAAATAGCAATGCATTTACCATGTCACTCCTCAGACTTATTCTTCTATAAAAAAAAAAATTCAGACAAAATATATTAACAATTTCATATACAAATAACAATTTTCTAATTTTATGTCAAGTAAAGCCTGAAATACGGTGGTAAACTTTTCCTTTTGCATTATGTCATTTTCTGGTCTGGGTATTCAGATGATTAGAACTATAAGGAGTTGCCATCACATTTATACTCAAATGACTTTTCCTGGGATATGACTCTTTAATATTGAATGAGGGATATGACTGAATCTTCTCACATATAAACACATTTATTACATTCATAGGCTTTGTGCATGGAACAATTTGATGAACAAGTTTCTTTGATGATGGACTTTTCACATTCATTACAGTGATGGAGTTTTACTCCAGTGTGAATTCCCCAATGGTGACTAAGATGAAAACAGCATGAGACACTTACCACATTCAATTTATCTGTAGGCTTCTCATTGGTATGGGTTTACAGGTGTTAATTAAGAGTTTAATGCTAATAACTTTCCTACATTCATCACATTCTGAGGGTTCCTCTTTGATGGAGATACTCTGGTGCTGATAAAATGTTATTACAACTGAAGGCTTTACCACTTTTGGTTACATACATGACTGGTCCCTGCTGTAAACTCTCAGATGTTGAATGAGGCCTGGATTGAACTAAATGTCTTTTCATGTTCATTACATTCATAAGGTTTCTCTTTGGTGTGAATTCTTTGATGCTGAACAAGATGTGCTTTCTGACTAAGGTTCTGTTCCCAGGCATCACAGTCAAAGGCTTTGTCTCTGCTGAGGTCATCTTGCTGCAGGACAAGATCTGAGCTATGACTGAAGCTTCCCTCATAATCATTACACTCATAGGATTTCTCTTTCCTGTGGATTTTGTGATGCTGAATAAGGCAAGAGGTTTGGTTGAAAGCTTTTCCACATTCACTACATTGATGTAATTTCTCTCCTGTGTGAATTCTTTGATGCTGAATAAGATGGGAATGTAATCTGAAATCTCTTCCACATTCATTACACTGGTAGGGCTTCTCTCGTAGATGAGTCCCCTGATGTTTAACAAAGGTCAACCCACATTCATTGTAGTCATGGGATTTCTCTTCACAGTGGGTCTTTTGATGTTCAGCTAGATAAGAGGTATGATAAAAGTCACCGCCACATACAGTACACTTACAAGAATTCTCTCTGTGAATTTTCTGATGTTGAGTAAGGTGTACACTACGACTGAAGACTCTCTCACAATGGTTACACTTGTAAGATTTTGCTCTAGTGTGAATCCTCTTATGTTGGATTATGTCTGAGCTCTGACTACAAGATTTATCAGATGCTTCACAGGATTTATCAGATGCTTCACATTTATAAGGTTTCTCTCTAGAGTGTATTCTTTTATGCCGACTAAGACTTGAGCTCTGACTGAAAGATTTGTCACATTCCTTACACTTGTAGGGTTTTTCTCTAGTGTGAATTCTCTGATGTCTAGAAAGGGCTGAGCTCTGATGGAAGATTTTCTCACATGTGTCGCATTTATAGCATTTCTCAGGGACGCTTTCACATTTGTTCAGGGGGGAGAGGTCCATTAGAGTTTCCTTATACTCACAACTCTGAAAATCCTGTGTTAGATTTACTTGTTCATGTTTGGCAGCAGTTGAATTCTGGTTGAAGCCCATGTCGTATTTGTCAACATCATCAGCATTCTGTATTCTAAGAACTCTCTGATCAGTGTCAAAGGCATAGTCCAGACTGAAGCTTTTTTCGGGCTCATTACATTCATTGTTCTTCTCACTAGTAAAGGTTCTCTTGCTGATTGTTATTTGCCTAAACTCTCTCTCTAGAAAAAGAAATTTCCTTAGGATTTCCTGAAGTCTTTCTAATCTAGCCTCGGGTTTGCACACTTCTCTAGTCTCAGGAACCTGGACAGTATCCCTTTTGAGTCTTCCTACTCTTACTTTGTATAAATGTTCTTCCGAATTTTTCTGCTTAGGAAGCAACAGCTTGTTTTCTTCTCTGGTTTCTCCATCTGATTCAATATATAAATAGAAATGCAAATGTAATCTATACTCTGTACTTAGAAAAAATAAAACTCAGAGAGAAAAAAATTAAATAATATAGTTTTTTTAAAGTTTTTATTTATTAATGAGAAAGACAGGAGGAAAGAAAGAGCCAGACATCACTCTGGCACATGTGCTGCCAGGGATCGAACTTGGGACCTCATGCTTGAGAGTCCAAAGCTTTTATCACTGCGCCACCTCCCGGACCACAATAATATAGTTTCTAACAGGATGAGAAAACTATTTACTCTGAAACATAAGGACAAAATCTCAACAGAAGATACAAAGACATGAATAGAAGCAATAAAGTTTAGGATCTAAATGGTTCAGGATGTGGTAAGAACAAGGTATGTTCAGTAGACTAAGATGGCAACCAATTAAGGGGTTTCAAAGGTGATAGTAGGGAAATAGTTGAAAATAATTATAGATAAACAACTTAATGGGGACATACTATAACTTGTAGGGAATAAGGGACAAAATAGCTCATCAAAAGTAAGAAGGATCTCTTCATTGTGACTGCCTAGTCAGCTACAACTTGGCTCAACAATTCAACTTTGGGAGTCAGGCAGTAGCACATGGCGCAAAGCACAAGGACTAGTGGAAGGATCCCAGTTCGAGCCCCGGCTCCCCACCTGCAGGGGAGTTGCTTCACAGGCGGTGAAGCAGGTCTGCAGGTGTCTATCTTTCTCTCCCTCTCTGTCTTCCCCTCCTCTCTCCATCCTATCTAACAACAACGACATCAATAACAACAACAACAATAAAAAAACAAGGGCAACAAAAGGAAAATAAATAAATAAATAAATTTTTAATTCAACTTTAAATCCCAATTAATTCCATCTACATGGATCTAACTTACTCACCTGAACAGTCATCTCTTAAGGCTTCTCTATTCTTATTTTCCAGATCAAAGACCTGTAGATCTTGCTCGAGCTGGGTGATCCCCTCAGGCTTGGTAACTGGAAGTCCTGCTTATAGAGAAGGAAATGGGATATAGTGACTTGTTCCCAGACAGCAGTCACTCCCTACCCCATCCCTTAATTCTTAATAGGAAGAGAAGATACCAGAAAGGTCTGAAAAGGAGGGTAAAGACCCTCTACAAGGAGCTTATATTTGTGCTTATAAATAGGTGTGTGAAAAGGCAAACTAATGATTTATGAAAGCAGTACTAACTTAAACATTACTCAGACGAGAGAATTTGTGCATGGGTATATGTCTTTTTTTTTTTTAAGATTTTATTTATTTATGAGAAAGATGTGAGGAGAAAGAAAGAACCAGACATCACGCTGGCACATGTGCTGTTGGGGATCGAACTCGGGACCTCACGCTTGAGAGTCCAAAGCTTTACCACTGCGCCACCTCCCGGACCACGGTATGTCCGTCTTCACAGACCTTATTGTTACTCTTCATCTGTTAACTGTACATCAACCCAAGTATCACACCTGGTCAAAATAAGGTCATCAAAATACAATTTTGCTGAACTGGAGAAAGATGAATACCAGCCACCTATTGACTGGCAAGCTAACCTGCAGCAACAGAATTATTGAAGGTGGAATAAATAATCCAAGGACCAATTTCAACAAACAATACACTTCAGTGTGCATAAGAAAACAAAAGAATCACATAACACATCCTTACTCATTAGGAACTTACACTCTTGTTTAACACTTAAGTTGAGGATGGAGAGTCTAGGCAGATGAACTATATTCTCAAGAACGGGGCCAGGCAGTGACATACCTGCTTAAGTGCGCACACATTATAGTGCACAAGGACCCAGGTTCAAGCCTGCAGAGGGAAAGCTTCAGGAGTAGTGAAGAGAGGCTGTAGATATCTCCCTTTCCCTCTCTGCCTCCTCCAATAATGATTTTTTTAAGTATTAAAAAAAAAAAAAAGAACCATACACGCTAGCTGGAAGACATGTAAACTAAAATACCATATAGTGGGGGAAAAGTGTGTTTTCACATAAAATGCTCTTTCTCTGGCTTGCATAAAAGACAACTAAGACAGGATATCTTTGTTATTAAATTATCTTTATTTATTTATTGGATAAAGATAGCCAGAAATCGAGAGGGGAGAAGGAGATAGGGAGACAGAAGGGAGTTGGGCGGTAGCGCAGCGGGTTAAGCACACATGGTGCAAAGTGCAAGGACCGGAGTAAGGATCCCAGTTTGAGCCCCCATCTCCCCACCTGCAGGGGAGTCACTTCACAAGCAGTGAAGCAGGTCTGCAGGTGTCTCTCTTTCTCTACCCCTCTGTCTTCCCCTTCTCGCCCCATTTCTCTCTGTCCTATCCAAAAATGACATCAATAACAACAATAAAAACTACAACAATAAAACAAGGGCAACAAAAGGGAATAAATAGAATTTAAAAAATTTAAAAAGAGAGGGAGACAGACAACTGCAGCCCTGCCTCACTACTCGCAAAGCTTTCTCCCTACAGGTGAGGACTGGGGTCTTGAACCCAGGTCCTTGTGCATTGTAATAAGTGCTCTCAACCAAGTGTGCCACCACTGAGCCCCCAAAATAGCTTTTTTTAAAAAAAGAATTTATTTATTCATGAGAAAGATAGGTGGAGAAAGAGAAAGAACCAGACATCACTCTGGTACATGAGCTGACAGGGATTGAACTCGGGACCTCATGGTTGAAAATCCAATGCTATATCCATCCACTGTGCCACCTCCTGGACCACAAGAATATCTTTTTTATATTTATTTATTTTCCCTTCTGTTGCCCTTGTTTTTTTATTGTTGTTGTAGTTATTATTGTTGTTATTGATATCATCATTGTTAGATGAGACAGAGAGAAATGGAGAGAGGAAGGGAAGACAGAGAGGGGGAGAGAAAGAGACACCTGCAGACCTGCTTCACCGCCTGTGAAGGTACTCCCCTGCAGGTGGGGAGCCAGGGGCTCAAACCCAGATCCTTACGCCGATCCTTGCGCTTCGCGCCAAGTGCACTTAACCCGCATAATCTGCTTTCTTAGAAGCAGTGTGTCTCTTGCTCTGGCTTGTGATAGTATGGGGAATTGAACATGAGACTTTGGAGCTTCAGGCCTGAAAGGCTTTTGCATAACCATTATACTACCTCTTCACCTTTTGCTTTTTTCTATAAAAGATATTCTGGGGGTCAGGAGTCGGGCGGTAGCGCAGTGGGTTAAGTGCACGTGGCGCAAAGCACAAGGACCAGCATAAGGATCCCAGTTTGAGCCTCCAGCTCCCCACCTGCAGGGGAATCACTTCACAGGTGGTGAAGCAGGGCTACAGGTGTCTATCCTTCTCTACCCCTCTCTGTCTTCCCCTCCTCTCTCCATTTCTCTCTGTCCTATCTAACAATGATGACATCAATAACAACAATGAAAAAACAGCAATGGCAACAAAAGGGAAAATAAATAAATAAAATGAAAAAAAAAAGTTAAAAAAAAGAAAGCAGATTATGGTATCAAAGAGGCAGCTGTTACACATGCTCAGCTTCTAGAGGCTCATACAAGATTAGCTCATGCCCCTTATCTCCAAAAGCCCTTCTCTCCATTTACTAAATGTCTATAAAATGTATTATCTGGTCTGGGAGGTAGCACAGTGGATAAAGCATCAGACCCTCAAGCATGAGGTCCTGAGTTCAATCCCTGGCAGCACATGTACCAGAGTGATGTCTGGTCCTTTCTCTCTCTTCCTATCTTTCTCATCAATCAATAAAAGATTTATTAAAAAATGCATCATCTGTTCCTCTTTTCCTGAATTGTAAGAATGATAGAGTTCATACATTTTAATTGGCCTCAGATATTATCACCCTTCTTGATTTATTAGTTTCTTGAGTACATCCTCATATATCTTATACCATGTGCTTTCTCTTTTTACAGAAATATTTTATTTATTTACTAATGAAAGAGAGGAGAGAACCAGAGCATTAATCTAGCATGTGATGCCAAGGACCAAATTTGTTGTCTCATGCATGAAAACCCAACACCTAATCCACTGTATTGCCTCCCATGCCACTATCATGCATTTCTTTGGATCCATTTATTTTAGAGTGACAGCTGAGTGCCAAATCCATGCCAAAGTGTCAACACAGGACAACCTGTGTTTTGAAAAGGGCAGAGGCCCAGAAATATAATGAGTAGCGGCCCTCTCTGCCTCCCCATGAGAACTTACCTGCATGGAAATGAGAACACACACAAGAAAGGTATTTCTCTTCCTGGAGACTTACTTAGTTCAGGTCCTCCATATCAATAAACTTGGTTTAAGTTTAAAAAGAAGTCAGAAGGGAGCTGGGTGGTAGTGCAGCGGGTTAAGCACAAGTGGCACAAAGCGCAAGGACTGGCGTAAGGATCCTGGTTTGAGTCCCGACTCCCCACCTGCAGGGAAGTCGCTTCACAAGCGCTGAAGCAGGTCTGCAGGTGTCTGTCTTTCTCTCCCCCTCTGTCTTCCCCTCCTCTCTCCATTTCTCTCTGTCCTATCCAACAACAATGACATCATCAACAACAACAATAACTACAACAATAAAACAACAAGGGCAACAAAAGGGAATATTTTTTAAAATAATAAATAAAAATTAAAAATAAAGAATAAATAACTGCCAGGAACAGTGGATTCTTTGTGCAGTCACTTCTTCTTCTAGCGTCTGCCCTGTGCAGTCACTAAACACTAGCAATACCCTGTCGGCAATAAAATAAAGGTAAATTAAGCTGGAGAGACAACATGATGGTTATGTAAGAAGACTTTCATGCCTGAGGCTCTGAGGTCCCAGATTCAATCTCCAGCACCACCATCAGCCAGAACTGAGCAGGGCTCTGGTGCATGCCTCTGCCTGCACACACCTATCTCTATTGCTCTCATTAAAATAAAATAAAATCCAACCCTCTCCTATCTCTCTTGACTAGAGAAAGCCCCTTATTCTTTAAAATATAAGTTGAGGGACCAGGCGTTGGTGCACCTGGTTAAGCGCACACATTGCAGTGCACAAGGATCCAGGTTCAAGCCCCTGGTCCCCACCTGCAGGGGGAAAGCTTCACGAGTGGTGAAGCAGGACTGCAGGTGTCTGTCTCTCCCTCTCTATCTCCTCCACCCCTCTCAATTTCTGTCTGTATCTAATAAATAAAAATAATAATAAATAAAAAGATTTAAATAAAATATATATAAGTTGAAAATAAAAAGTTAAAGTGGCATAAAGCAGTAAGCATTCTGCTCCAAATTCACAAAGCATAATTTTAATATATGAAGGTGTTTCTAAGTACTTAATAACTAAAATAAATTTTGATCTATTTACTCTATACTTTCATTTATAATTTATGTATAACAAAAAGGATCATCTTCCTGTGAGGCAAGGATTTGATTTTAGATTCATGTCAAAAATAACATTCTCAGGGGGTGGGGGTGGGAGGAGGGGTTCATGTCCTGGAACATGATGGCAGAGGAGGACCTACTGGGGGTTGTATTGTTACGTGGAAATGTTATGCATATACAAGCTATTGTATTTTACTATTGGCTATAAACCATTAATCTCCCAATAAAGAAATTTAAAAGAAAAGGTAACACTGTAAGGTATAAACCAAAATGCCTAGAAAACAGAGAAGACTGCAATTTAGAGACAAAGGAAAAATATTTCCACTCTGGAGACTCCAGTGTCCCAGATACAACCTCCAGTACCACCATCAGCCAGAGCTAAGCAGCACTCTGGTAAAAATTAACAAATTAAAATAACAAGTTACTTATATGATCAAAATAGTAAGCTTAAGGGGGCCAGGTGGTGGTGCACCTGGTTGAGCACACCTGTTATAATGCTCAAAGACCCAGGTTTGAGTCCCTAGTCCGCACCCGAAGAAGGAAAGCTTTGCAAGTGGTGACGCAGGGCTGCAGGTGTCTCTCTGTCTCTCTCCCTCTCTATCTCCCCCTTCCCTCTCAATTTCTGGCTATCTCTATCCAATAAACAAATAAAGATAAAAAAAAATAGTAAGCTAAAGTTTGCATAAGCATTTGGTAGATGTAAAATACCTTGCCAAGATATTTATGAGCTTTCATTCAATATCACAACACTGAGAAACTATTATTGTACCCATCTCATAACAGGAAAACCAAGACTCAGGGAGTTTAGATAACATATTCAATGTATAATTAATTGAAGCTGGAACTCAAACCCAATCTTTTTTTTTTTCCACCAAGGTGAACTCTGGGACTTAGTGCCTGCACAATGAAACCACTATTCCTGGTCTTTCTTTCTTTTTATTTGCAAGGACAGAGAGAATTTTTGGAACGTGTGTGCTCAACCAGGTGCGCCACAGCCTGGCCCGTTAGAGAGAATTTTTGAGAGAGGAAGACAAAGAGGAGAAAGGCAGAGAGACATGTACAATACTTGCTTCATCGCTCGTGAAGTTTCCTTCTTGCAGAGTGGAGGGGGGGTTGAACCCAGGTCTTTACCCAGTTATGCTGTGCTTAATCACATCACTGTCCAGCCTCCTCACACCCACCCTTATAAAAAAAACCTGGCTTTTTATAATTTTTTATTATTTTTACTTATGGGATAGAGACAGAGAAAATCAAGAGGGAAGGGGCTTGAACCACTTCAGGAAGCTTCCCCCATGCAGGTGGGGACCAGGGGCTTGAACCTGGGTCCTTGCACGTGGTAATGTGTGTGCTTTACTAAATGCACCATAGCCCACCTCCCCCCCCCAAAAGGTGAACTTTTTAAAAAACATAAAAACAGGGAGTCGGGCGGTAGCGCAGCGGGTTAAGTGCACGTGGCGCAAAGCGCAAGGGCCGGCATAAGGATCCCGGTTCAAACCCCTGGCTCTCCACCTGCAGGGGAGTCACTTCACAATCGGTGAAGCATGCCTGCAGGTGTCTGTCTTTCTCTCCCGTCTTCCTCTCCTCTCTCAATTTCTCTCTGTCCTATCCAACAACGATGACATCAATAACAACAACAAAACAAGAAGGGCAGTGAAAGGAAGTAAAAAAAATAAAAACAGTGAGACAGGGAGTCGGGTGATAGCGCAGCAGGTTAAGCACACGTGGCGCAAGCTCAAGGACCGGCGTAAGGATCCTGCTTGGAGCCCCCAGCTCCCCACCTACAGGGAGTCGCTTCAAAGGCAGTGAAGCAGGTATGCAAGTGTCTTATCTTTCTCTCCCCCTCTCTAGATTCCCCCTCTTCTCTCCATTTCTCTCTGTCCTATCCAACAACGACAACATCAATAACAACAACAATAATAACTACAACAGTAAAACAACAAGGGCAACAAAAGGGAATAAATTTTTTTTAAAAGTGAGACAATGAGTAGAAAGATACATGGAAAGAAACTATGTGTCAGTTTACATAATTTGCTCAGTGTTTTACAACTGCACAACAGAGCCTAGACCTGATTCCACAGTGAAATTCTTCCCACTCTAATGAAGGGTGACAAAGTATTAATGAAGTTTTCTTGCCATTGGCCTGAGTGTCTTTTTACCTAAATTCAAGTCAAAATTCTGTACTTTCAAAATATGTAATTGTGGGGGGCAGGTGATAACACACCCAGTAAAGCGCTTAAGTTACCATGCTTGAGGATCCAGGTTCAAGTACCTGGTCCCCACCTGCAAGGGAAAAGATTCTGATCAATGAAACAGTGCTGCAGATGTCTCTCCCCTTTTCCAAGCCCCTATTTCTGTCTCTATCAATGTCTATGCCTATGTGTGTATATGTATGTGTGTATACACACACACACAAGAAAATGACCACCAGATGCAGGGGAGCCACTGGATAGTCACTGAGGCCCAACAATAACCCTGGTGGCAAAATAAATAAATAAGAATAATAGCAAGGGTCCTAGAGAGACAGCTCACTAGATAGGGTAAGCTTGCTATGTTTGTGGCTCAGGTTTGAGCCCAGTACCACGTAAGTGTACCACAGCACCAGGGAAGTTCCATGGTATCTCTCTCTCTCCTTATCTACACCTACCAGTCTGAGAGCAATCAAGTCATGTATATATCAGCCCTGGCTCCACAAAACAAGTAAATGTGTGTATGTATGTATGCACTTGCTTTAAAAGTTTTTAATCTAAATTTACCTTTTTTTAATTGTTTTAATTCATTCCCTTTTGTTGCCCTTGTTGTTTTTATTGTTGTAGTTACGATTGTTGTTATTGATGTTGTTGTTGTTGGATAGGACAGAGAGAAATGGAAAGAGGAGGGGAAGACAGAGAGGGGGAGAGAAAGACAGACACCTGCAGACCTGCTTCACTGCCTGTGAAGCGACTCCTGCAGGTGAGGAGCCAGAGGCTGGAACCGGGATACTTATGCTGGTTCTTGCTTTGCACCATGTGCGCTTAACCCACTGCGCTACTGCCCGACTCCCTTTAATTTTACTTTTTTGTTTTTATCAGAATACTGCTAAACTCTGGCTTATGGTGGTGCTGAGGATTGAACCTGGGATCTTCGGTGCCTCAGGAATGAATGTCTTTTTGCATCATTATTATGCTATCTCACCAGCCCTAAGATTACTTTTTTTTAATTATTTACTTATTTACTGGATAGAGACAAAGAGAAATTGAGAAAGATATATAGATAGAGATATATAGAAATAGAGGGGCCAGGTGGTGGCACACCTGGTTAAGTGTTTAAGTTACAGTGTGTAAGGACTGAGGTTCAAGCTCCTGGTCGCCACCTGCAGGGGGGAAGCTTCATGAGTGGTAAAGCAGGGCTTCAGGTGTCTCTCTGTCTCTCTCTATCTCCTGATGCCCTCTCAGTTTCTGTTTCTATCCAATAATAAATAAATATTTCTTTAAAAGAGAAAGAAACAGAGACACCTGCAGTACTGCTTCACCATTTGTGAAGCTTCTCCCCTGCAGGTGGGGACCAGGGGCTTGAACGGGCTTGAACCCTAGTCTGTACATTATAACATGTGCACTCAAACAGGTGTGCCAACACCCAGCCCCCTAAAATGACTGTATGAAAACTTTAAACATTGACTAAATCTTGTAGTCTCAAGTCAGAGACACCTCACCAAGTAGGGCACATGACTTGTCCTGTGCATGGCCCAGGCCTGAACCCCAGTGCCATACAGAAGAATAATGCTGCGGTAATACACAAAGTTCCAGAGCTGTCATGCCCCTCAACCCTCATGTATGTGTATGTGTGTGTTTAAATGAAAAAGCATCCCATAGTGGTAAAATCACACACATGTGCCAAGCTTCAGCTAAGCAAAATTAAACCCTGACATTCTGTTTAGATTCCACTTAATCTGATTTAAAAAAAAAAAAAATTTGTTCATTTGTTAATGAGCAAGAAGAGAGAATCAGAGCATCACCTGATATCTGCAATGCCAAGGATCAAATTCAGGGCCTTATGCTTCTCAGGCAATCTACAGGATGTGTCACCTCTCAGCACATCTGATCTTTAAAAATAACATTGAATACACTAAGGAAAGGTAGAAACAGGCTGGGGGTACGGATCGACCTGTCAACACCCATGTCCACTGGAGAAGCAATTACAGAAGCCAGAACTCCCACCTTCTGCACCCAGAAAAGAATTTTGGTCCATACTCCCAGAGGAGGAGAAATGTTAGGTGACTAGAGGGCTCTGAAACCCAATTCCATCAGGACCCAGACAGAGAAGAGGAAAAAAGGAAAGATATTCAGAAGTAGTAATAGGTATAGCTGTGACTTAACATGGAAAAGAAGGAAGTACCATAGGAGAAAAAATATAGATATAGACAGATATAGAAATAACCATCAGGGAGTCAGGCTGTAGTGCAGCGGGTTAAGCGCATGTGGCGTGAAGCGCAAGGACCAAAGTAAGGATCCTGGTTCGAGGCCCCGGCTCCCCACCTGCAGGAGAGTCGTTTCACAATCGGTGAAGCGGTCTGCAGGTGTCTTTCTCTCCCCCCGTCTTCCCCTCCTCTCTCCATTTCTCTCTGTCCTATCCAACAACAACAACAATAATAACTACAACAATAAAACAAGGACAACAAAAAGGAATTTAAAAAAAAGTAAAGAAAAAAAAAAAAAGAAATAACCATCAACCCATATCTGTGATGAAGAATCAGTTTTGTTTTCTCTTTCTTTAACTAAAGCAATGCTCAGCTCTGGCTTATGGTGGTATGGAGGATTGAACATGGGACTTTGGAGCCTAAGGCATGAGAGTCACTTTATATAACCATTAACTTTATATAACTACCCATGCCTGATCACTGCAATTTCCAAGGGAGGGAATGGGGACACAGAACTCTGGTGGTGGGAAAGGTATGGAATTGTACCCCTGTTACTTTGTAGTTTTTTTAAATCACTAATAAAAATAAAATATAATAAAGTCATTAGAAAAAATAACATTTAATAAATAAAGAGATGAGGGAGTCAGGCAGTAGCGCAGCAGGTTAAGCGCATATGGTGCAAAGTGCAAGGACCAGCTGAAGGATCCTGGTTCAAGCCCCTGGTTCTCCACCTGCAGGGGAGTCCCTTCACAGGCGGTAAAGCAGGTCTGCAGGTATCTATCTTTCTCTCCCTCTGTCTTCCCTTCCTCTCTCTATTTCTCTCTGTCCTATCCAACAATGACGACATCAATAACAACAATAATAACTACAACAATAAAACAAGGGCAACAAAAGGGAATAAATATTTTTTTAAATAAATAAATAAAGAGATGAAAGAAAACTATCGATGGTTTCACCACTCATACATGGAATTTCTTAGAGATCTGATACACATGAATTTGAAAAAAAAAAAAAGAACCAAGCAAGCTGTAAGACTTGTGAGAACTGGGAGTTGGGCAGTAGCGCAGTGGGCTAAGCACACGTGGCGCAAAGCACAAGGACCGGACCGCCGTGAGGATCCTGGTTCGAGTCCCCAGCTCCCCACCTGCAGGGAAAGCCCTTCCACAGGCGGTAAAGCAGGTCTGCAGGTGTCTATCTTTCTTTCACCCTCTGTCTTCCCTTCCTCTCTCCATTTCTCTCTGTCCTATCCAACAACTACGATGACATCAATTACAACAATAAAACAATAAGGGCAACAAAAAGGAAATAAAAAAATAAATAAAAAAAAAGACTTGTGAGAACTATGGTGGTTATCTTTGGGAGGCGGGAGGGTGGGGATACAGAACTGTAGTAATGGGCGTGGTGTGGAACTATACACTGTAATCTTACAATCTTGTAACCTACTATTAATCACAATTTTCTTAATTAAAAAAAACAAAAAGCAAAAAATAAATAATATTTAAGGTCTGGGAGATGGTGTAGTGACTAAAGTATTAGATTTGAAAGCACAAGATCCAGCATTTTGTGTACTAGTGTGGTTCTTTCTTCTTGTCCCTCTTGTGTTAATGTAGTTTAAAAATATTAACAATTGGGGGGGGTCCCGCAGTAGCACAGCAGGTTAAGAGCACATGGTGCGAAATGCAAGGACTGGCTTAAGGATCCCAGTTTGGGCCCCAGGCTCCCTACCTGCATGGGGGTCTCTTCACAATCAGTGAAGTAGGTCTGCAGATGTGTATCTTTCTCTCCCCCGTCTTCCCCTCCTCTCTCCATTTCTCTCTGTCCTATCCAATAACAACAACATCAATAACAATAATAACCACAACAACAATAAAACAACAAGGGCAACAAAAGGGGGGAAAAAAAGCCTCCAGGAGCAATGGATTCATGATGCAGGCACCAAGCCCCAGCAATAACTCTGGAGGCAAAAAATAAATATATAATAACAATGTTTAAATTTTACATTATTTGGTTTGTTGCCTATATTCGTATCATCCTAAGACTGTAGTTACCTGGAAGTTTCATGCCTTTCTCAATTGCACTCCTTTGTTTGTTTGGTCATTCCTGGGGCTTCACTGATCCAGGTCAACTTTTTCAGAAAAACAGAGACAGAGAAAGACACCACAGTTGGGCAGGGGAGATAGCATAAAGGCTGTGCCAAAAGACTTTAATGCCTGAGGCTCCAAGGCCCCAGGTTCAATCCCTTGCACCACCATAAACCAGAGCTTATGTTCAGGCAAGGAGGAAGGAGAAAGAGAAGGAAAGGCAGAGGGAAAGGAGGGGAGAGGGAGGGGAGGAAGGAGGGAAAGAGAAGGAGAGAGGGAGGGAGGCAGGCAGGCTGCAGAACTGAATTTTCCCTCAAGTGCAGTGGGGGCTGGATTGGGATGTGCCCATAATAAAGGGCACATAAACCAGCCAAGTGTGCTATCTTGCCAGCCCTCTTTCTGGACTTCAATAAATACACAGAGTATCTTCTTACAAAGTATCTTCTTAGTGGTGCAGTAGATAAACTTGTCAGACTGAGTTCAATTCCTGGTGTTGCATATGCCAGAATGAAGCTCTGGTTTTCTCTCTTTACTTCTTCCTCTGCTCATTAATAAACAAACCTTTAAAATAATAAAATCTCTCCTTAGCAATATTGCTTTTGTGTAGATGCCTACTGCAATGGAGAATACTCCCAAACAACTTTACTTTTGAATGTATGTCCTTTCTGCTTCTAAACTGTGTGACTGAATGTGTATTTACCTAATATATTAGAACATATTGAACTGTCATCATAGTATAACCCATGCAATTAAAAAAAAAAAATCAGGGAGTCAGGTGGTAGCACAGCGGGTTAAGCATACGTGGCGCAAAGCACAAGGACAGGTTAGGATCCCGGTTTGAGCCCCCCGCTCCCCACCTGCAGGGGAGTCGCTTCACAAGTGGTGAAGCAGGTCTGCAGGCATCTCTCTTGTCTCTCTTCCTATCTCCCCCTTATCTCTCAATTTCTCTGTCTCTATCCAATAACAAATAAATAAATTTTTAAAAATTAAAAAAAAAAAAGATCTTGTACATTTGGACTAATTCTCCTATGGAACAAAATAGTGAAGAAGAAAAAAAAAGACACAGACTTCGAAGTCAGATGTGAATCCAAACCTAGTTCTGACACTGCTTATTTAACTTTTCTGAGTCTCTTCAGGTGTAAAATGCAATAATGCCTATTCACAGAGGTATGGTATGGATTAAATGATATATTTACAGAGCTGTGGCAGTAAAAGACATTTTATGCAAAGTCACTTTTATCTTCATGTTATCAACTTCAAATGCTAAGAGGTCTATGCCAAGCATTTCTGATTTATCCTAACTGAATTCTGACAAGCATGTTTCTAGCACTGTCACCTATAGACACCTATAGGCCACTGTGTCCCATGTGAGATGCAATCTAGGCCTCTTTTAGAATCTAACTTTCCAGGACAGAGCCAGAATATCAAGTTAATATTTCACACATTGTCAACAAAAATGCTTTTTGGAGCTGGTGACAAAATTTGACTGTTTTATCTACTTTTTTTTTTTCCTTAAGGGTTTGGGTAGGTAGGTGGGTGATCTCCAGGGCTTCACTCCAGCTTGACTGGGGCTGGGGTAGAGGAGAGAAGAATAACAATGGACACAGAAAAAGCCGCACACTACCCAAGTTAGCTATCTTGCTGGCCCTTTACCTACTTTTTCAATCACCAACTCATGCAACCTGAGAGGTGGCACTGGACTCTCAAGTATGAGGTCCTGAGTTTGATCCCTAGGAATGTACATGCCAGAATGGTACTCTGGTTCTTTCTCATAAATCCTTTTTTTGAAGTGTAGGGGAGACAGTATAATAGTTATGCAGCTCTTTCCTTCTCTGTCTCTCCCTTCCGCTCAATTTCTGACTGTCTCTATCCAATAAATAAATAATTTTTTAAAAGTTATGTGATGTGGTCCGGGACATGGCGCAGTGGTAAAGCTTTGGACTCTCAAGCATGAGGTCCTGAGTTCGAGCCCCAGCAACACACGTGCCAGAATGATGGCTGGTTCTTTCTCTCTCCTCCTATCTTTCTCATAAATAAATAAAATCTTTAAAAAAAAAAAAAAAGTTATGTGGTCCAGGAGGTGGTGCAGTGGATAGCACTGGATTCTCAACCATGAGGTCCTGAGTTTGATCCCCAGCAGCACATGTACCAGAGTGATGTCTGGTTCTCTCTCACCTCTTCTTTTTCTCATGAATAAATAAATTTTTAAAAAATTGTTATGCAAACAGACTCTGAAGACTGAGGCTCCAAAGTCCATGATTCAGTCCCTCATACCATCATAAGCCAGAGCTGAGCAGGGCTCTGGGGAAAAAAAAAAAGTGGGGGACCGGGTGGTAGTACAGCAAGTTAAGCACATGGCTCAAAGCACAAGGACCAGTGTAGGGATCCAGGTTCCAGCCCCCAGCACCCCATCTGCTGGGGGGGGGGGGTGTTGCTTCACAAGCAGTGAAGCAGCTCTGCAGGTGTCTATCTCTCCCCCTCCTCTCGATTTCTCTCTGTCCTATCAAACAGCAACAACAACCACAACAAGGGCAACAAAATGGATAAAATGGCGTCCAGGAGCAGTGGATTTGTAGTGTAAGCATCAAGCCCCAGCTCAACCCTGGAGACAAGAAAAGAAACAAAGAGAGAGAGAGAGAAAGGAAAGAAAGAAAGAGAAAGAAAGTGGTTCAGGGTATCTCTAGGGGCCAGACAAACCCAGCTGAACACATATTATGAAGCATAAGGACCCAGATTCAAGCCCCAGGTTCCCCCTGCAGAGGAGTTTCATAAGTGGTGAAGCAGGGCTGCAGGTGTCTCTTTCTCTCTCCCTATCTCCTCCTACCCTCTCAATTTGTTTCTATCCAACAAATAATAAAATTTTTTAAACTTCATTTTAAATCAACTATTCATACTGTATACATTTACTACCAAATTGTGAAAGTATGTAACCTAAGGGCCAATGTTTGGATGTCTGTGACAAGTACAACTCATAACTACTGCCGTGGGAAAAATGTTAACCAGGGGCCAGGTGGTGGCACATCTGGCTAAGCACTCATGCTATAGCACACAGGGACGAAAGTTCAAGCCCCTGGTCCCTGCCTGCAGGGGGAATGCTTCACGAGTGGTGAAGCAATGCTGCAGGTGTCTTTCTGTCTCTTTATCTTGCCCCTCCCCTCTCAATTTCTCTCTCACTAGCTAGCAAATAAGTAAAATATTTTTTTAAAATATAAAAAATAAAAAGAGTGTTAACCAAAGAAAGGAGGCTGTGAAACTGGGGACTAAATGAGAGATTCTTATTTTACAACACCAAACATTAAGTTAATAAGTGAGTAAACTTGTTTCAGGAGGAATTTGTTGAACTCCTAACTATGGAAATGACTTTCCCAAAGACTGTAAAAATACCAGCTAAGGAGATGATGCCAACTTGGTCACAGAAACAAGTTGAGTAGGAGGGTTTCTCAAATGTGTTTATGTGAGTACAGAGATGACAGAGAAAATGGAAGGAAATTCAGTTAAACTCTTGAGAAGTTTCTTTACTCCAAAAAGCAAACAGATTAACTATTGGCTATTAGGTAATCAATCAGATAAAATTAACAGCAGTTTACAATTACATGTCACTTTATAGCGTTTACAAAGTTGTTAAATATACATTCAATTTGATACCCTGAAATCAAGAAACTGAACTCCTGCCCTCCCCCTTCCCTTTCACCAAGGACAGAGCCAAGCAACTGTTTAAACACATCAATCTGTAGAGCACCACAGAGAATAAGGGGGACTACGGCAGGACCTCGGAGAGGGCTACAAGGACTTAAAAGGAAGAATAGAATGACAAAAATGAAGAGAACCTCGGTCACAGGAGAGTTAGGAAACGGAAGGAGCAGGTTGTGCTCACTACAGAAAAGGGCACACAGCACACATCCTATTAATATGCAAAGATCATAACTGAAGACCTGGAGTTGAACTCTATGGTTTCTCAGAGCATGAGCAGATAGATGACCACCAACCATGGCTTCTGAACTGCATGTAAAATGCATCTGGTTTCAACGAAGGGCTTCCTCAACCCTTTAGAAATTTATCAGAGGTCATTTGAGCAGCTGCAAGTTTACACTCTGGTAGCATCCTGGGAAGCATGTATTCCATCAGTCAAGTTTAAAATCTTACAATCGTGGAAAAGGAGTTTCCGAGCAGGGGCGAGCAATATCGACGGGAAGCCGACACTTGGGCCATCTCTTGGAGATTCCTGCTGAAAGGACTGCAAGTGTTTCTCCAGAGAAAGCACATGCCTGGGTATGACTCAGGGCCGGGCAGGAATTCACATTATGAATCCGGGAGGTGGGAAGGCGAAGAAGTATGCCTACAAAGATCAAAGAGCCAGGAATGGGAAACATACTAAAAACCTTCCCAGTGGGCAGACTGCCTCCCCACAGATAAGAAGACCTCTCTTAATTCCAAGGACAATCAAGAAGACAAAATAGCACCCTGGGTGCTACCAGCATAAGCAAAGCAAGAAGTGTGTGTGGCGGTAGTGGGTGGGGGTGGCAGGGGAGTGCACAGGCAAAAGGTGGAATGAAATACATACATACATAAAAAGGAAGGCAAAAACAGAAAGAGGTGGAAGTATAATGCTCAGTCACATCAAGGGGGCTGCCACAATCCTCAATCAGCCTTCTCTATAGCACCACAGGCAGCCTAAACTCACTTCCATGTCATCCAAGTGTCAAGAGAGACACACATCTGTGGTCCGGGAGGTGGCTCAGTGGCTAAGGTACTAGACTCTCAAGCATGAGGTCCAAAGTTCAATCCCCGGCAGCACATGTACCAGAGTGATGGCTGGTTCTTTCTCTCCTATCTTTCTCATGAATAAATAAATTCTTTAAAAAAAAAAAAGGGGGGGTCAGGCGGTGGCACAGTGGGTTAAGCGCATGTGGCGCAAAGCACAAGGACCGGCATAAGGATCCTGGTTCGAGCCCCCGGCTCCCCACCTGCAGGGGAGTCGCTTCACAGGCGGTGAAGCAGGTCTGCAGGTGTCTATCTTTCTCTCCCCCTGTCTTCCCTTCCTCTCTCCATTTCTCTCTGTCCTATCCAACAACGAACAACATCAACAATGGCAATAATAATCACCACAATGAGGCTACAACAAGGGCAACAAAAGGGGGAAAAAATGGCCTCCAGGAGCAGTGGATTCATGGTGCAGGCACCGAGCCCAGCAATAACCCTGGAGGGAAAAAAAAAAAAAAAAAAGATACACACATCTTAGTGTGAGGAAAAAGTCAGACTTCTGCTGCTCTAGGTGCAGTTAGAATTCTCATCTGAGTAACTCACTGAAAAGTAATCACAGTGAGATCTGCCTTCTAAACAAAATTCCTCAAATTCTGAGCCTGGAGATGAATCTAGGAGTTTCAAAAGAAAAGGAGTGATCTGGGAGGTGAACAATAGATAAAGTGTTGAATTCTCAAACACAAGGTCCCAAAATTCACTCCCTGGCATTGCCTATGCCAGAATGATGCTCTGATTCTGATTCACCCCCCAATAAATTTAAAAAAATAACGGAGGGGTTATTAAGCAAGGATGATTAAGTTTAAAGAAAGAGAGAGAGAGAGATTTCCTCTTTCAAGAAAAATGGGGAGCTCTCAGATATAGGGGCACAGAGATACCAGGAAGGAAAATGTTTGGGTATATGCTGGGAGATCCTAGTCTTTCTCTTATAAAAATAAAATAAAGTAAAATAAAATTTAAAAAAGGCAAAGACAGAGGAGGAGAAAACTTTGGCATAGCACAAGGAAACTTCCCTTTTCTGATATGGAACGACTGCCCCTAAAAAGCATGAAATATAACTAAGAATAAGGAGAATGACTCTTCTTGGAACTATAAAAGGAAACCCATTCCCAGAGGAGATCTTAGAGATGGAGAATTCAGATGTTCCAAGACCTGGAACAGGAGACACACTCAACTTTTCCAGAGACCTCACTCTAACTCAGAAACAAGAAAGTAAAGAAACCCTAAAAGGTTAGCTGAATAATAAGAAAGACAGTCCTTACCCAGTGAGACCACGTTCCCATAATTCTCTAACATCACTTCTCTGTAGAGATCCCTCTGTACAGGGTCCAGGCATCCCCATTCCTCTCGAGTAAGGTGTACAGTCACATCCTCGAATGTCACAAACTCCTGAAATAACACAGCCTAGCTGCTCTGGGGAATAAAGCCACTACAGCATCACGGCCAGAGAATGAAGAGATACAGAAAGTATCCGTTGTGAATTTATAATGGGGAGGAGGGAGAACAAAGTAGAACCTAGGTAGTTAAGTCGCATAACCCTTAACATCTAAGTGCCCATCACAGCATTATGGGTTAAAAAAAAAAAAAAAAAAGTGTTTGCTGGTGGTACTGGGGAAGCAGGAAGGTGGTTAGGATGAAGTCCAGGTCTCTGAAGTGATGAGTTCCCAAACTAGGATTTGCTTTGCCAGGGGGTGGGGGGACGGGGTGGGAAACTGCAGGCAATGCTTTCTGGTGGGGTGAGGAAAGGGCCACACTAAATCAGCAGCAATGGTCCCTGAGGAAAAACAGGGGGTTCCTCAGCTCACCTGGTACCCGGCTGTCAGAAGTGCAGCTGCCTGGTCTCCTGGGCTTCCCTTGTGGGGAAGAGCAGGCACCTGGGGGACAGGTGGAGCTGAGGGAGGAGAAAGGAGCCAAGAGTGAGAGCAGCCCTTCCTAGGGCTCCCTGCCAGAAGAGGGAATCATTGGGACCCTCTGCCACAGTACTCTTATTCCAGTCAAAACAGGAAGCCTTTTTTTTTCAGGTACTGAATGGATCTATCTACTCTGCTCTCTCTTGGCTTCTGTATGCCCTAGGCTGACCTAAGATAGAGAATTTATTGTGAAATTGCACAGTC